>NC_061120.1:25456220-25633557 GCF_002878395.1 Capsicum annuum | reverse complement strand
TCTTTAATTTTTCTAAAAGCTTCTCTATTTTTAAATGGTCTTCGCATAATTAATTTAATAATTTATAGGTAAATTTTTTAACTCTAGATCTAATTCTAATTCTAACATATATTTCTCTTCCGTACTTTTTAAATTGCTGGGCTCTGATACCATTTGTAGGGGGGTGTGCGGATTTAATAGATCTAATAGATTTACTAGGTTAGTTTATATAAAATACTAATAACAGATTACACAAATTGAGATATACCTAGTGTCTAATAGAAGAACAAACACAGGTTATACAAACCTTCAAAAATATACAATCTAACTATATACAAACACGTGGTAGCCGTATACCTATATATAATGTATAAAATATGAGTCAACATATTTTATACAAATCAAAAACTGATATACAACTTATATGTATATTTATGTGTGTGTGTATATATATACACACACATACAAAATAGACATGACATACCTACTTGTAAGTAACTAACAGAAAAAGAAAATGCACACACACATGGCATACATACTTGTATGTAACTAACAGAAAAAAAATGCACACACAAATACACACACATATTGTACACGTATTGAAATCTTTTTTTGCATGAACTGAAAAAAAAATTGAAGAAATATTTTTTAATGTAATAAATCTTTGGACAAATCACAAAAATATACTTATTAAGAGTCAATATAACAAAACCTACCAATAGTTTCTACTTTTCAAGAAAAAATTTAAGAAAAAGAATTGAAGAAGATGGTGGAAAATTTAAGATGAGAGAAAAAATTAAATAACTAAATAATTTAAGAAGAGAGAATAAAGTGGTCAATTTTGAAAATTAAATAAGAAAATAAAATTAAGTGCTTAATTAATCAGTCAAAATTTAAGCTAATTAGATGAGAGATATTAATTGCATGATATACAAGTTATGATATCTGTATATGAGGGACCACTTAAGTAATATTTCTTTAACTAACATTTGACTATGCCAAATAATTATTTTAAATATTAATCATTATAGATAATTAATGACACTTTTTGTCTATCCAAATTTTTCCATACTACTATTATAAGCAATTCAGGCTAATTGTCTTAAGTATTACTACTACGGTACAAATATAGTGTAAATTAATGCCTCGTTTGGTGTGAGCTATAACGGATAAATAGTCCCGGGATAAAATGAAGAATTATTTTATTTCATATTTGGTGAGAGGTATTTGCTAGTACCAGGACTATTTATTCCATCATTTAATGCCTATTTGGATGGTGGTTTCCCACACTATGGTATGATATGGTTACCAAGGGAACCATGCTTGTTTTGATTGTTTTCTAAAAGGTATGGTATGGTATAGTATCTAACCATGAAATCCCTTAACTTTTAGAACCACCAATCTGATGGTATCCCACGGTTTTCTTATTTCTTTTTCCAATTATGCCCCTTAGTATTTTCTAATCCTATTTTCCTTTTACCATGCATTAATTTCAACTCTATGTTTTTATTTTTACATTTTTCCTCTATATTTTTCTCCTTTGCGTTCTTCTTGGTTCTATGGCTCATTAACCTGTCGGAAGAAAAGTTTGTAGGAAGGAAAAGGACATAACCAGACTCGATCCGGCTTACATCATCGAGTAAGAGTTCATAATGATTCTTAAGCTCTCGTAAAGTTTTTCCTGGAACATCAACTACAATTTTCTTCCAACTATCTGCAGAATCCTCGATATAAGTTGCTAATAAGGCATTCTCAAATGCTATATCTTGCTCTCGGCTTTATATTGAGATTCTTGATTTATCTACTGTCATCTAGCTTTGTAAAATTCAATATTTGTAAACAAAGACAGTATTTGAGAATTCTACTCTTCATATTCCTTGCCAATCATCTTTATTTATACAAGTTAAAGAATCTTCTATACTAAGCTAAACAAAGACTAAATATACTAAAATAAAGGAAACTTCTCTTCTAAGCTAAAAATAAGAAATCTTCTATTCTAAGTTGGCCCATGGTCTTGTTTGTTGCTGCCCAAATGTTTATCTCAGCCCAAATATTTATTTCGTCGAACATCCCCCCTCAAGTTGGAGGGGAAAAAAGTGATACCCAACTTGCACAAATTTTGATGGTGAAGAGGACCGACAAGGCATTTGGTGAAGATGTCAGCGAGTTGATCTTTAGATGGAACAAAAGAAAGAGATATTAAGCCGGAGAGATATTATTGATGAACAAAGTGGCAGTCAAGTTCGACATGCTTTGTTCGCTCATGGAAAACTAAATTTTGAGCTATATGTAAGGCTGCTTGACTTTCGGAGTGAATTGGAATAAGAATTGGTGGAGGGATTGCCAGATCAGTGAGTAATCTTGTTAACCAGGTCAATTCAGAAACCAATCGTCGTATTGAGCGATATTCTGCTTCTGTAGATAAAAGAGAGATGGAG
This sequence comes from Capsicum annuum, assembly GCF_002878395.1. NCBI lineage: Eukaryota > Viridiplantae > Streptophyta > Magnoliopsida > Solanales > Solanaceae > Capsicum > Capsicum annuum. The sequence goes on along the minus strand of NC_061120.1, from coordinate 25,631,140 downwards.
GATTACTTCTTTGACTTCCAAGAAATTTATGAACCACCCAAGCTGATGAAAAACCCATGAATCGATCTACTTGTAGTCCGGTAAGAATCCAATCGAAATTGTAGTAGGCATGAAAAGAAAAGGATGAAGAAGCATTAAGGAATATCCCCTGATTTGGATAAGTTCTCAAGTAACTGAGCACTCTCAATCTTTCTTTGTAATCATCAAGACTAGGCTGTTGCATATACTAACTAAGGGTCAATACAACAAAGCATAGATTTGGTCTTGTATAAGTTAAATAATTGATCTTTCCAATGAGATGCCTATAAAGACTGGGATCTGACATGAGATTGGTGGATTTTGCAGGCAATTTCACTGTAGGATCCATCGAAGAGGAAGCTGGAGGAAGATGGGATTCATCAAACTTATTAAGCAAGTCTAAGGTATACTTCCATTGGCTTAGAATAATTCCTTGGTACTCTCTTAAAACTTTCATTCCTAAAAAATAATGCAAAGGACCTAGATTTTTAATCTTGAACTCAGCTTGAAGAAAGCCTTGAGTTCTTTTATTTCATCAGTAGCATCTTATGTAATTAAGATATCATCAATATATACTGCAATAATTGAAATCGAATCCCCTGAGTGCTTAAAGAATAAGGAATAGTCATTAAGTGAAGTTTTATAACCTTTGAAATTTAAATCCCCTGCAAGCCAGGCATACCATTGTCTGGAAACTTGCTTCAACCCATAAAGAGACTTCTTGAGTCGACAAACCATGTTAGGATGAGGTGGATCTAGACCTGCTGGAAATTTCATATAGACCTCTTCTTGCAAATTTCCTTGCAAGAAGGCATTGTTCACATCAAATTGGGAGATATCACACCTTTTCTTGGCTGCAATTGCTAAAAGACATCTGATAGTGGTCATTTTGACCACTGGGGAGAAGGTTTGATTGAAATCAACCCCTTTCTTTTGAATGTCACCTCGAATCACCAATCTAGCCTTTAATCTCTCAAGAGTACCATCTGCATGTTGTTTAACTTTGTACACCCACTTGCAAGGTAATGCTTTTCTACTTTATGTTAAATGGACAACTTCCAAGATTTGATTGAGTAGTAGGGCATCAATTTCATCCTTCAGTGATTGTACCCAACCAGGATGGGTACAAGCTTTTGAATAGCTTCTAGGTTTAGTAATAAAGGGAATAGAATTGAGAACAACCTGATTGAGAGCTGATAAGGCAGAGACAGACAAACAAACAGAGGTAGCAGGCACAGTAAAACATGAGTCAGTAATATAACTCAAATAAATAGTGTTGCAAATATAATCTTTTAAGTGAGAGGGTAAATTTCCAATGTTTATCCTCTGAGATCTCCTAGGAGGTGGAGAGGGTTACAAATCAGCAGATTCAAAAGATGTTGGTGTGGATAAATCAGATGATGAATCAAAAACAGAACTGGATCTATCTTGATAATTGGAAGGTGGTGAATTTGAATCAATAGAAGGAGAGAGAATGAAGGAATGATCTTCTCCTATAGGAATGGAAAAAATAGAAGAGGGGATATAGGAATAATCTGCAACAAAAGGAAAAACATCTTTAAAGAAATGGACATCTCTGGACACAAAGAATTTCTTAAAAGATAGGTCAAGGAGTTTTTATCCCTTTTGATCATTGGGATACCCTAAGAATACACACCTAGTAGCTCTAGGATCAAATTTTCCTCTCCCATGTGACAAGGTGTTTGTGAAGCACAAATAGCCAAAATATTTCAATAACTGATAAGATGGTGGTTTTCCAAACAAAACTTTATAGGGTGTTTTACCTTGAAGAACCTCAGAGGTTAATCTGTCGATCAAGTAGGTGTCAGTAAGGATACACTCACCCCAATAAATCATAGGAACTCTAAATTGAAACATCAAAGCCCTAGCAATTTCAAGCAAGTGTCTGTGCTTCCTCTCTGCTACCCTATTTTGTTGTGGAGTAACAACACAAGATATCTGATCTATGATTTCTTGATATGTTAAAAAATTTGATGCCTCTACACTCTTATCCAACTCCATTGCATTATCAGATGTGATAATCTTTACCCTTTTGTGAAATTGTCTTTCAGTCATTTTCAAGAAAAATTGAATAACAGAAAATGCAGTGCTCTTAGTTGTTAGCAGGTATGTCCAGGTTCCTCTACTGTAGTCATCTACTATATTCAAGAAATACCTATAATTGTTATGAGTAGGTGACCTGTAGGTACCCCAAGTGTCCATATGACCAAGATAAAAAAAAAGATTGAGAAGTAACTTGACTGATAGGAAAAGGTAATCTAACTAGCCTAGCTAAAGGACAGATTTCACAATGACAATCATAATTAAAGGGAATTGTAAGGAAATGGACTTTTTCATTGATGAATAAGGCAAATGCTCAAGTCTTACATGCCATAACCTTATATTAGAATTAACATTGGAACAGACTGGAAAATTACGTGAAACTGAACTGGGACTAGAAACAGTACTATTAAAGTTAGAAAGAACTTTATAATCCTTGTAAATCTCTTGGTTCCACTAGTCTACTTAGGAATAATTTGAGTCAAGTATAGACCTTCCTTCACTTCACCAAAATCTTGAGGCCTTTTCATTTAATGGCCCTGCAAGAAACAACTATTAGAGGTGAAAGATAGAGTACAATTGTATTGGACATTAAATCTATGAACTGATAGCAGATTGTATCTGAAACTTGGAACATAAAGAACATTATGTAGTTTATTAAGAATTAGAACACTTTCTATGTGAGTCACAAGGATGAACTGAGATTTGGGCAAATTAATGTTAACAGAAACTTTAAGAGTTGTCATGGAAATGAAAGAATTAGAGTTCTAACACATGTGCTTAGAAGCACATGAGTCTATTATCTATGTTCCAGAATTAAAGAATGAAAGACAAGTTCTAATATATTTAAGCATAGTACCAGCAACTGTATTAGCATTTATCTCATATCCCTTGTTTATGGATGATCCCTCTGTTGATTTCTGTTTTGCCATTTGAATGAAATGGTTGAATTATTCTTTGGTGAAATGTTGATTGATTAAATCCATGTCAATCTTATGCTCATTGTCACCTTCTTCTCCAGACATTATAGCATTCCCCCTGATCTGAACCTGTCCATCTATGTTGTTTGTGAACTAAAAATCTTTAGGAAAACCATGTAACCTGAAACAATCATCATCAACATCTCCAGTATTGCCACAAAAATCACAAGATACATCAGGATTATACTTCTTCTTAACCCTAAATTTTTGTTGTAGCTGGTTTGTCCTTGTGTATTTGGGTGATTACTGATGATTGTTTATCCTTGGATAATTGAATGATCTAGTTCCAAAGTTAGGCATAACACCAGGGGGTTTCTGAACTTTCTTGCCAATTTTTTTTTAATTCACATTGCTTATCATAAAAGAAGAAGAATCATTTGGGATCAACCCACTCATATAGGTCTCTATCTGATTTTCATCTTGCAAAATTAGAGAGTAAGCAATATTTATATTGGGCAGCAAATTTATCATTAAGATGTTTCCTCTTGCCTGAGCATACACATCATTCAGACCCATCAAAAATTGTTTAAGATTCTCATACTCATGAGATTTTTCTAGCTTCACTTTACCTTCACAGTTACACACACAGGTGCACTTATCAGACTTGAGAGACTCAAGCTCATCCTAAAGTCTCTTAAGTTTAGTGAAATATCTTGCAATGTCATTATTTCCTTGAACTAACCTATTTAGTTCCTTTTGCAGGTGAAATAATATGACTCCATTAGATTGTCCAAATCTATGCTCTAGACTCATCCATAAATTCTTAGCAGTCCTGGAGTATATAACACTACCAGTGATATCCTTGGAAAGAGAGTTAAGGAGCCAAGATGTTACCATGTCATTGCATCTACTCCAAGATTGCAAATCTGGAGATTGAGCATCTGGTGAAGTATCAGAACTAGTGATAAGACCAAATTTGTTCTTGGCTGACAGTGATATAAGCATTGATCTCTTCCATCTTTGGTAACCTTTTCCATCAAATGGAGTGTTAACCAAGGACATTCCAGGAGTGAAGATAATAAATACGAGTGGGATCCATAGCTCGTGGAGTTCTGGTGGTTGAACCAGAAGATGCTGAAGAAGTAGTGACTTCATCTGCCATTATAGAAATAGGTTAGATGAAGGAAATTGATAATCGGGAAGATGATTTGTATGCAATGAGCTACTGCTTTGATACCAAGTAAACAAAGACAGTATTTGAGAACTTTCTACTCTTCATATTCCTTGCCAATCATCTTTATTTATACAAGTTAAAGAATCTTCTCTACTAAGCTAAACAAAGACTACAACAACAACAACAAACCCAGTGTATTCCCACTTAGTGGGGTCTGGGGGGGGTAAGATGTACGCAGTCCATACCTCTACCTCTGATGAAGTAGAAAGGCTGTTTCCGAAAGACCCCCGGCTCAAGTCACGAGATATCACACAAACACATAGTACAGCACAGCAGCAGATGACATAACATAGATACGGCACCCATAGGGAATATAAAACAGAGTAAAGCAGGAATGCAGGAATAATAAAGCAGAGGAAAGCACACAGATTCGTAATAAACATGGAACACGGAACACGAAACACTGAATACAGAATCATAACAGGAATACACCCCCACCAATTAATTCCCTACACTAGCGACCCGAACTGGCCCTAATCCTCTGCCGTAATTCGCATCTTCCAGCCCTTCCTATCTAGGGTCATGTCCTCGGTGAGCTGTAACTGTTCCATGTCCCGCCTAATCACCTCACCCCAGTACTTCTTCGGTCTACCTCTACCCCGTCTCTCAACCAAAATATCAATTTTTGCACTATGTATTTGCCAAGCTTGATCATCAATCACATGTAGCATATGTTTCTAAAAAATAAAAAAAAGGGACTCTTTTAAGCTAAAAATAAGAAACCTTCTATTCTAAGTTGATCCATGGTCTTGTTTACTGCTGCCCAAATGTTCATCTCAGCCTAAATATTTATTTCGTTTAACAATATTCAGCAGCCTTATAGAAAATCTTGAAAAATCATCTCTGAGCTAATGCCTCACAAATATATAAACAACAATAATAACTATGTCTCATTCCTAGCTAGTGGGTTGGCTATATGAATCTAACCATTTTTCCTGTTTAAAATTCTCTCAAGCAATTTAATATGAACCTATGTCAAGGGGATTCAATATGTATGCAAAAAAAATTATCCTCACAACTTAATATATTTATAAGGTATGATTTGTGATAAATTTAAAGAAAGAAAATTATTTTATTAACAATTATTAATAAATTTAAAATTTATAATAATTAGGGACATTTTAGTAAATTTACCCATTACAATACAGTACCATACCATCAAACAAAACAATAAAACTGTTATTAAACAGCGATGAACAATACAGTCCCTTCAAACATTGTATTGTACTATGCTGTATAGTACCATACCATACCATACTGTACCGTACGTTATGACACCATAGCAAACCACCATTCAACAAAGTGTTACACTATAGTGATGAGATAAGTTATCCCATATACATGGTGGGATAACTAATCTCGAAATAACTAAACCTCTGATAATCCTTTTCCAACCAAATGATCCCTAAATGTAAATAATTACAATCCCAATATCCATTCCTATGCTCGATGAATATCATTAATATGGATAAAGGGTAAAATAGTAATGATTTTTTAATCACCATATAAAATGAAATATGCCCAATTAAAATGGGACGGAGGAAGTATATAAGACTGGTGTACCAATACCATTGACAGTAATATTTTACAGGAAGATTATATGTAAGGTGACAAAATTAGTCCATAAAAATATGGCATTCCTAATTTATTTAAGTTTGATCGAATTATTGATCAGTCCATTTATTTGCTTTGTTTATGATGCAAATTTTCGCCCAAGTAATTTTTAAGCAAGTAAATAATTAATTCATTAATTGATCAACTTATTTAAACCCGAATAAATTAAGCTCAATCGGCAAATTTGGACCCCTCCAGTACATAAATACACATCTGATAACCATGAAATTGATGTTAAGTTCAGAACGATATCCGCCCAAGATCAGTCTAAATTATTTACATTGATAATATAATAATTATTTTATTGATTGTAAATTATTATTACTCCTAAATTGATATTTATTGATGGCAACAAATTATTATTACTCCTAGATTGATGATGTAAGTTTATTTATACGTACCGGCCAGGGTACACATCATAAACACTAGCCATATTTCATAGCTTTGAGTTTACTTGACCATTTCTTTTAGCATTATATTGATGGATTTAATTGTGTCAATTATTTCTAGAACTTTCCAATAAGATATGGTTGACATTTCTAGAATGCACAAGTATTTTCACGAGACTATTGAATAAAATAAAACTGAATGATTAATTTAAGATTTCACCCAAGAAGTTTTTTATTTTTTTAATCATATATCTCAGTATTGATGACAGATCAATAATATAGTTATTAATTTTCAAGGTTAGTGACTCTGTCACTAGCATAAAATATTATTGTAAACCATGCAAATTACATCTGATTGTTATAAAATCGTGTTTTATTATGAGACATTAGACTAACAATAGTTCTATTTTTAATTGTTAGAAAACTGCAATTCTAATTTTAAAAATATATACTATACGGATATGCAACCACGAACGTTCCAGAAACTGGTATGTGTGTACTTGGTTTCAGCAATTGATTGTGCGGAAGGAATGGTTAATGTTGAAAGGTAAAGTCTGAAGTTATATACATTTTTAGTGTAACAATTTTCTATCGTAAACATAGTAGACCTGCACCATGGACGCGGGTTCACCATACTGATTATCTCCCTACTTCAATACTGTGTTGACTAGGCCTCCTTTGCATTCAACGTCCTAGGCATTACAATTCCGAGAATGCTGCCCAAATTTTGGTTTTGCAGGCCTGAGGCCAGCTTTCGCGAAGATCTGAGTTTTCTTACTTTCACACTCGTAGATCCGCGACCGTGATAGGTAACATCAGAAAACAACTTAATTTTGAAGATTTCAACTTGTTTAAAATAAGTTGGAGCCCTTGGTGCTGGAAAACTTAAAACAGTTTAGTCAAGATCATCAAGTAAATCACTAGCAGGGGCGGACCCACATGTTAGGGGGTGTGTGCACCCGGTAAGTTCAGAAAAAGTTGTGTATAAGTACATGTATATACCTTAAGAAATTGTTATATAAATTATGTGCACCCTAGAGAACACAATAGCACCTTGGGCGCGATGGTTCTAAATATATATATATATATATATATTAGAAACTCCAGTAAATATGAACCAATCTTTATATAAACGTTAAATGTCATTTTAGTAACCTAAAAAAATCTATTCGATCTTATTCTTTTTCAAAAGCTACAAACGTCTTTGCAACAACTTGTGCATTCAATGTCAGAGTTCAAACCTTGCGACTGCTACGTTCATGAAACTCTTTTCGTCTTTTCAATAGATTTGCCTATTGTAATATGTAATAAAATAGTTAACAATTGATGCTTAATCTTTGGTTCTAGTGTTGTTCTACATTATCCTTTTATATTAATCTATATAGTTTATTAAAAATGATTTGCAAAGCAAAAAGGGTCATGAATTTTCTTATAATGATTTAGTTTCTTATATAGAGCATGAAGTATTTGAAAGTGCACCCAATGATTCGATCATTGTTCATTTTCAGAACATGATAAGTCGTCGAGTACAATTGAAATGATAATATTTTACTTATATAGTGTTTAAGTGGTTCATCTCTTTTTGAGATATATATATATCGAGTATTGCTACTCGTTCACTAATTTGTCGATTATTATATATAAGCTTGAGGTCGTTGTCCTATCTTAAAATTTAGAACTCCCAAACTTCAAATTCGGATTCCGCCTCTGAGATAAACAGCAGGAACACTAACCTTGTTCCATTGCAAGAATTAATTGACGAAGATAGAGCATACTTCTTCTGATATAGGAACCAATCTTTATATAAACGTTAAATGTCATTTTAGTTTATAAAGATACCTTTTTCGATAAGTCTCCATCAGACTTGAGAAAAGATCCATGAGTTTACTCCAATTTCAAATTAAACCCATACTAATAGATATTTATTATTTAGACCCAAATATTCAACACATTATTAGATCATAAATTGACTATCTTTAAAGATAGCAACATATATATGTATAATATACTAATATGTGATACTACAAAATAAAAATTATCAATAATCTTTTATGGACCACATATATTTCTGACTAATTATATGTCGACGAAACTTTAATGTGCACAAATTTTTGCTATCTTGATTTAAATATCTCGCAACAATATGATCCATTGATATTATCAATACAGGATCAAAGCGATTTTCATAACATGATTCGAAACTAAATCCATCAATGGTCACAAATATCAGTAAAACAAACGACATAAATCAAATACAAAAATTACATATAAATGATCTAAGTCGTGCCTATTCATAACTGATCCTACTTTATGACTTTAATAGTTCAAAATCACTTTCTTATACCTTATGCAAAATCACAATAGAAAGTTAATATCTTTATTTTTTAGAGTTATCAATAAACACTTGAAATTCGTAAATTTCATAAAACCTTAGTCTGTACAAAATATATAAATTTTAACATGTCAAAAGCACAAATAAAACAACAAACTCCCACTAAAATGATTCATCATCAAATATAACAATACTCATATGGGTTACATGTCCTTAAAACAACTAAGGTGGCAAAATATTTTGTGAGTGGACCCACAATCATCGAGTTTGTACTAATATACTCAATCAACACAAGATGACTCAGAACTCTTTTGTCATGAGCCGAGTAGGGACCCTGGCCATGATGAGCATCTTGAACTATATAGGCCTGGATGCTCCTTTCTATCTAGTACATCATGAACACCATTCATAACAATAAAAAAAAGATGTGGAACATAAACAAAATGGAATCATGGTCATGTTCTGAGTAAGTATATCAATACGAAAGAAGATCCATCAACATCTGAACAACATCTATTTCTGTCTACAAAATCTCTATTACATACGATATTATCAAACTATCTGAAACTGGGACAAGGCCCCCAGTGGATCAAAACTAAGTAAATAACGAGTATCTGAAAAGAAATAGGCCTCCCGAAATAGAGAAGGCTCACCAACTGCACACTTCACTTCTGTCTGAAAACTCTACGGCTTAGCAAGATCTCTAGACTGAGCCTCAGACCCTAAAATATAGGGGGTCAATACCATTGTACTAGTACACAGAACATTCTAAAACAAAATACGCATTTATATAAAATAGAATTGAGAGCATTTTCTTAAACCTCTTGTCATCCTAAAACTGTTGGAAACACATGGGCAAATCTGAAACTTTAGAAACGCATTCAGCATTTCATGACCTTACTTTTTATCTTACTTTTGAGTCAGATGATACACCTTACAATTCTGCTACCCCACGGGTTATATGGGATCCGCCCTTGACTCCGCATCCTAGCCCCCAACCCGAGTTTACCGCAAGGATTGGAGTTTCTGCTTATTCTACTACGCTCCAGGGCCGTCACCAACGTATAATTTCCCTTTCTGGTATCATAAAATTGTGTCGGCCAATCATGGTTTCGGGCAATGAGTCATTTGACTCATGCCTTCTTCGGGTAACCATCTAACTCTCTTAAGCCCAGTTTTAGATTCTTTAAACCATATCTTCTTAGAAACATTCTTTCTTTCTTAAAAATCTTCGGAAACAATAAAAATAGGGTATCGTCATACCCAGACTTGTAAGTCATGTCAAAATATCTATACTGCCCTTATCTTACTTCAAAAGATATTTATGACCACCCAAAATGATTCAATTATCAAACGAAAGTTCACCATTCAAAATATTTATAATCAATAATTTTTCTCTGAAATACTTTTATCTATGATGGTCATTTTTTTCAATCACCTTTAAACCAATCTAAATAGGAATCATGATTATCATAAAACAAGTAAATCACTTTTTCATTACCTCATGAAAATAATTCAATGTATACATAAAAAGCTCAAATGTTAAACAATTTGCGAAACCCAGTCTCAACATGTGAAATCAATACAATTTCATAGTAAAAGAGGGAATTACATATCCCATGATCTCATTTAAGTTTACAATCTAAGAATCATCATAGTCACACAAAAAAAAATTCAAATTTAGGGCTTCATACCATAATTTTCTCAACACTTCATCATGATGTAATAATTTAAACACAAGTTTATCAATGATCTTGAAACAATTTCATATAAACATATATATATCCTTTAAAATAATTTTTGAAAACCAAAAATCATTGGCCATGGGGTTTAGGATAGTCCCACGTACCTTATATTACTTGGGAGGGAGAGTGGAACCCGAATCTTGTTTACGTTCTAGAAATTCTTGACTTTAAAGATGAACTCTTGATCTATGGAGAAGGGACTAGGGTTTTCTTTTGGGATGATAAGAGTAGTTTTTGATGATATTTTCCCTAAACACTCTTTAATTTCGTGTTATGGTAGAGTTATGACAAGGGGAAAAGACTGAATTGTCCTTTTCAAGGCCAGTTATTTAAAAGAATTTGCGAACTGGGCATCGGCGCGTTACCCAACGTGATGCATTGAGATCACGTCGGTCCACTGTTTCATCGATGCTAGCATCGATACGGCGCGTCGACTTCGCATTGGGACACTATTTCCAACATCCAAACACATCCCAAACGTTGTCCAAAAAATCTTTAACTTTACCGAGACATCCCCCTTACTCCCTCGAACATGAATCAACTTAAAAATCTATATCTTATGGTTGGAAAAATTAATTTAGATGTCACACAAGTTTAGAAGCTTAAAATATGACTTTCCTTTTGACCCTTAGGAAATTTTCAAGTGATTAGACCCTTAAGCATGCTATGACGTAAGGTATTAAATGAAGGATACCACGGGGTGTTACATTATTCCCCCCTTGGGATCATTTATCCCCGAATGATGGCTCGAAACACAAACAATCACGATTTCAAGCATAATAGGGAAAAGATAAAGAGAGCAGGTTATAACTCATACCATTTAAGTTGTCATCAATAGTCTCAAAGAGAGTTGGGTATCTGATCCGTATATCATCTTCTGATTCCTAAGTAGCTTCCTGAACTTTTTGATTTCTCCACAACACCTTAACCGAAGCTATTTTCCTATTCCTTAACTTCCAAACTTGGTAGTCCAAGATAGCAATAGGTTCTTTTTCATATAATAAGGAGTCAGTTACTTTAATCTCCTCAACAGGCAACACAAGGGAATGATCTCTAATGCACTTTTTCAATATAGACACATAGAATACAGGGTGAACGGATGCCAAACTTGCAGGTAATTCTAACTCATAAGCATCCCTACCTATCCTTTCCATAATTTGATATGGTTCTATAAAGCGAGGACTCAGCTTCTCTTTCTTCCCAAATCACATGACTTCCTTCATAGGGGAAACTTTTAAAAACACCCAATCTCCAACCTTAAATTCCAGCTCCCTTCTTCTAACATCGACGTAGGATTTTTGGCGACTCTGAACTGCCTTAAGCCGTTCTCTAATGATTTTTAACTTTTTTATTTCCTGATAAACCAGATCAGGCCTAAACCACTACATCTCACCCACTTCATACCACCCAATCGGTGATCTACATCTCCTCCCATAGAGTTCTTCAAAAGGAGCCATCTTAATGCTGGCATAGTAGCTATTATTATAGGCAAACTCTATCAATGATAAATGATCTACCCAACTACCTTTAAAGTCAATTAAATAAGCCCTCAACATATCCTCTAGGGTCTGAATGGTGCGCTCCACTTTTCCATTGGTCTGAGGGTGGAAAGAAGTGCTCAGATTACTTAGGTACCTAAACCTCTCTGAAAAGATCGCCAAAACTGCAAAGAGAATTGCGTACCTCGATCGAATATAATGGAAATAGGTGATCCATGTAAACAAACTATTTCTTCGATATATAGCTTGGCATAATCATCTCCCGAATAGTTAGTCCTCATAGGCAGAAAGTGAGTTGACTTGGTTAGCCGGTCCACAATTACCCAAATGGAATCATATTGGTTTCAGGACCTTAGAAGTATCCTGATGAAGTCTGTATTAATCATGTCCCATTTCCACATAGGCAAAGCTATCTCTTGGGAAGTACCACCGGGTTTCAAATGTTCCACTTTAACTTGTTGGCAATTCAAACACTTGGAATCAAAATCAGTCACATCATGTTTCATATTATTCCACCAATATATAGCTCTAAAATCATGGTACATTTTAGTAGAGCCTGGGTAAACAACATACCTTGAAGTGTGAGCCTCATCGAAGATCCTCTCTCATAAACCATCCACATTTGGTACACACAACCTGCCTTGGTACCTCAAAATACCATCACCTCCAATTTTGAAAGCCATAACCTTCTGTTGACCCACATCTTTCTTAATCTGCATTAAGATGGGATCCTCAGCTTGTTCTCCTTAACTTCAGCACATAAGAAAGACTTAGCTATTTTATGCACAACTACTCCGCCATCTTCAAAATCCAAAAGTCGTGCCCTTAGATTTACAAACCGGTGAATATATTTCACCATCTCCCTCTTTTCTTCCTCAACATGAGAAAGACTGCCCATAGATAATCTGAGGGTATCATCCACCACTTTCGCCTTGCCCAGATGATAGTGCAGGCTTATGTCATAATCCTTCAATAGGTCCAACCACCGCCTTTGCCTAAGATTCAACTCTTTCTACGAGAAAACATACGGCAAACTTTTATGGTTAGTAAATATATCAACATGTACCCCATAAAGATAATGCCGCCATATTTTAAGTGCAAATACCACAACCGTTAACTCTAAGTCATGAGTGGGTAATTTCGCTCGTGCACCTTCAACTAACTAGATGCATAAGCTACCACCTTGCCATACTGCATAAGTACACATCCAAGTCCCACTCGAGATGCATCACAGTATACAATAAAACCCTCTGTACCCTCCGAAAGAGTCAAAATAGGTGCGGTAGTCAACTTATCTTTCAACTTCTCGAAACTATTTTCATAAAAGATAGACCACACAAATTTTACCTTTTTCTGTGTCAACCTGGTAAGTGGAGCAGCTATGGAAGAAAAACTCTCTACGAATCTTCTGTAATACCCTGCCAAACCAAAGAAGCTTTAAATGTCAGTTGGAGTCATGGGTCTAGGCCACTTTCTCACTGCCTCAATCTTTTGGGGATCAACGTTAATTCCCTTACTAGACACAATATGCCCCAAGAAAGCAATAGCCTCAAGCCAAAATTCACACTTGGAAAATTTTACATACAATCTATGATCTTTGAGGGCTGAAGAATAGTTCGGAGGTGATTGGCATGATTCTCCTCACTTTTAGAATAAATCAAAATATCGTCAATGAAAACTTTGACAAACAGATCTAGAAACTGACAGAACACTCTATTCATTAGATTCATGAAAGCTGCAGGGGCGTTAGTCAGTTCGAAGGACATGACTAAGAATTCATAATGGCCATATCGGGTTCAAAAAGCTATTTTGGGGATATCTGCCTCCCTAACCTTCAACTGGAGACCTAGCACCCTGAGGTTGGTCAAACAGATCATCAATTCTAGGAAGAAGGTATTTGTTCTTAATAGTGACCTTGTTCAGCTGGCGGTAGTCTATACACATGCGGAGGGAACCATCTTTTTTACACACGAAGAGTACAAGTATACCCCAGGGAGAAATACTAGGATGGATAAAGCCTTGTCAATCAAATCTTTTAACTACTCTTTCAAATCTACCGAAACCATCCTATATGGCAGAATAGAAATAGGATGAGTGTCCGGCAATAAGTCAATGCCAAAATCTATCTCTCTATCAGGTGGTATTCCTAGGAGATAATCAGGGAAGACTTCTGGGAATTCATTTACTATGGGATAGACTGAAGAGAAGGACTCTCAATACTAGAATCCTTGACCCGAATAAGATGATACAAATAATCCTTAGATATAAGTTTGCGGGCTCTGAGATAAGAGATGAATTTCCCTTTTGGTGCTAAAGAATACCTTTCCCATTCTATCACAGGTTTATTTGGAAAAGAGAAAGTAAACTTTTGGGTTCTATAGTCTAGAACGACATAACACGAGTAGAGCTAATCCATTTCCAAGATGGCATCAAAATCAATCATGTCAAGCTCTATAAGATTTGCCACAGTATCATGGCCACAAACAGTCACCATACAATTTTTATACACCCTCCTAGCTACCACAAAGTGACCAATAGGAGTAGATACGAAAAAAGGTTTTGAAATAACTTCAGGCTCAAACCCATAACTAACTGCCACATATGGGGTCACATAAGACAAGGTAGACCCTAGGTCATGCAACACATACACATTACGGGAAAAGATTTGTAACTTACCCGTGACTATATCTGGGGAAACCTCTACATCTTGGTGGTTGGACAGTGCATACAACCAATTACGACTGCTTCCGGTAGCTAAAGCAGCGCCCTTAGGTGGTGGTGGTGCGGAGGAGTTTGTCTGAGACCTGGCGCCTTCAACATTTTCTTTCACCGCGGGGCAATCCCTCTTGAAATAGCCTGGCTGGCTGCAGGAATAACAAAAAAGATTCCCAAACTAACACACCCTCGGATGATCTTTTCCATATCTTCCACAATACGGGTATGACCGAGGAGTATGAGCTACACTCCCCTGAGACTAAGTACCTTGCATTCTCGGTCTCTGGCTAGGCTGAAAATTTTAGGATTGTCGATCAATTGGAGGTCTGGGCACTGGGGCACTGGCTGATGACTGGGCATGACTCCAAAACTTTTTCTCCAGCCACCTATTAACCCAATTACCATCTTGGTGTTGACTATAGTTCTGGTCTGCTAATCTGGCCCTCTTGGCCTATCTATCTTTCTCCCTTGCTTCAGCAACCCTCTTTTTCTATTTCTCAACCTGCTGGATATGAACTGCCAATCTGGAGAAGTCCATATCTCTATTCAACATTGCCTCTTTGCACTCCAACATCAAGTTATCCGAAAGACTGGATGCAAACTTTCTCATACGGGCCCTTATATTTCCTGCCGATTCCGGAGCATAACGCAATAGTTGATTGAATTTCAGGGTGTACTCCCTGACCTTTATTTTTCCTTGTTTCAAAGTCATGAACTTTTCAACCTTGGACTCCTTCAACTCCTGGGGAAAGAATCAGTCCAGGAAAGCTTCCACAAATTTTCCCCACATAGAAGGCTTAACATTTTTACCTCTCAAATCTTCTCACTCATTGTACCATTAATTTGATACCTCCTTAAGTTGATAAGACTCTAGTTCAACCCCTTCCACTTAATCCACATGCATCACACAAAAAATTTTCTCTATCTCATCTATAAACTCTTGTGGATCCTCCTCCACCTTTGTACTAGTAAACTTATGCGGTTTCAACCTCATAAACTAACCAACCAGTATAGTCTCGAATGCACCATATGCAGACCCAACATCCTCCGACCTTAGGGTCTGTGAAGCCACCAACTGTGCAATCATATGCATCGACAGACTAAACTCAACATTTGATATCTCTCTATGGGGAGGTTGGGTGTGATTAGACCTAGAATGGGGAGCCTTAGACGGGTTATTCTGAATAGGAGAGACTCTTAGAGCAGCAACAAATTCAAGAGTGTGAGCCCTATTACGTGTCCTCATCCCATGGGTAGGATGGACATCTTTAATTTGGGAATTCTGATCATTGGAGCAATATAGAGGCATGATAGGTTTTCTGAAATACAAGAGACCATTGATTGGGGAATATTTCAAACTCTACAGCATGAATTAAATCACAAAGAAGGGAGACATTCCTAAATGCCTAGTATCCTCCTATTTATAAGTGCGACATGCTACACACCCATAAACAAGACTCTTCCTGACGCTATTTTGCAGACACTCTGGGACCATAAACCGTGCTTTGAAACTATGTTTTTCACGACCTGAGTCGGGACCCTGGCCTCGACGAGCATCCCAAACCATATAGGCCCGGATGCTCCTTTCTATTTGGTACATCATGAACACCATTCATAATAATAAAGAAAAGATGCGGAACATAAACAAAACATGAGGTATTAAATCAAAGATACCACGGGGTGTTACATCTTTCTATCATAACCAAAAGTTTAATGTCTATTTACTTTGACTCAAAACTTTGATTGTTCTTCGAATATAACTCAACAAGCTTATTATCTTAATAAACTTTTAGTGGTATTTCTATGCCACTGATTATTTGTATTTTAGTGATAAAATTTCTTAGTCATATTTTCTGATTTGATGTTTTATAATAGGCTACAGATTCAGCTTTCATGGTAGATGAAGCTATCATTGTTTGTTTCACACTTTTTCAAGTAACAACTCATTCAGCCAATATGAAAACATAATCTAATGTAGATCTTCCACTATCAAGGCATCCAAAAAAATTTAGATAGACATTCAATAAAATTTAAATCAAAATACCATATGATCTCTGAGTGATTTAAAAGTTAATCAGTGCGCATGTAATCTTTAGTTCTTCAAAAATACCTTATAGCCCATTTTCATCTTTGCAATTCTCGATTTCTTGGACACTTAATTATCGCCCCAATATTTCTACTATGTACGTTATATCTTGACGCGTACAAACTTATGCATACATGAGACTTTCCACTACTGGTGCATATGAAATTTTATCCATCTCTTCCTTCTCTATGCTCAAATTTGGACATTGACACAAACTAAATTTATCATATTTTTATACACATGTATCCTCTGATGCACTATTTTACATGCCAAATCTACTTAGCACCTTTCAATATAAATCTTTTGTGATAGTTCAAGAATATTTTTAGTGCGACCCTTGTGGATCTCTATACCTTGAACATTGAATGCCTCACAAAAATATTTCATCTTAAATTTACTAACTAGAAATTTCTTTGTTTCATGCAATAAAACTACACCATTGTTTACCAGTAGAATATTATCTACTTATAGCACAAGAATAATAAATTTGCTCCCACTGAACTTGAGATCTCTACACTGATCAATAATGTTTTTCTTAACACCAAAAAAGGTTATCACCTAATCAAACTTTTGAAACCATTGACAGAATTTCAGTTTTAAATCATATGTGGACTTCTTAACTTTACATACAAGGTGCTTTGAATCTTGAAACTCAAAAATTTCTGATTGAAACATATATATTATTTCTTTAATGTTTCCATTGAGAAATGCAATCTTTATGTTCATTTAATGTAACTCTAATTCATAATAAGCTAAAAATATCATAATGATTCTAAAGGAATCTTTTGATGAAACTGGAGAAAAGGTATCTTTAAAATCTATGCCTTCTTTTTGAGTGATTTCCTTAGCAATTAGGCATGTTTTATATCTTTTGATATTATATTTTGAATCACGTTTGATTTTGAAAATCTATTTACAACTAATTGATTTTGATTCTTGTGGTAACTCGTCAAGATACCAAACACCATTGTCTTTCATAGACTTCAACTCATCTTTTATGACTTCGATCTATTTAGCAGAGCTTCCACACAATTTCACTTGACTAGCAGTTATAGGATCCTTTTCCAATCACATGTCAAAATCATGCTCTTAGAGATAAGCAACTTAATCATCTGAAGTTGTATTTCTATTTTCTCTATTAGATTTTCTCTTTGGTACTTCAACTTGAGATTATTGAACATGAGGTGGTATATTGTGTTTTCTACATAATCCTTATTTATAGGTCGAAACACATTTGGTAGAACTAGCTAATCATTTTCATTAGTAGAAAGGATATAATCAAACTCCCCTTCAATCATAATTTGTCTATTTTGATCACTCCCACCATAATCAACATCCTTAATAATTTTGCATTTTATTCTTTTTAAAATATCTATACGAGAAGTCGATAAACCTCTCAATCTTTCTGAGTAGACTACAAAGTAGAAACTAACAACTCTTGAATTATAATACCCCAAAAATCCAAACTAATGTTAGTGTCATGTTTCAAGCTCATGCATAGTTCATTATCATTTTTTGATATTTTTATGAGTTAGTTTAAGATATATTAAGGCCCCTAATAACTCCCAGCTATTAGAAAAATCAAAATAATCCTTTTCAATAGAAATTTTGATAAGAATATTACTTTAATCAACTTCAAGTAAGAATATCTTTCAATATACTCAGAATCGTCCATCTCAAGACCCACCAAGTTTTAGGAAATTGAATTAGCTTTCCAATGATATCAATTTTGCCCAAATCCGATACTCGGGGTGAGAAGTTATGGCTCTTTTAATGCAAAGCAGTAGCCCAACGCGATAAGGCCGCTTCGCGGTGATGGCCAATTTCACGTTCATCCTTTTCCAGTGTGTCACTGTGGTAAGCACCACGTCGTGCCAAGGGGAATTTTATCAATTATCAATTTCCAGTGAGGTACCTCGATTACCATCGCATCACGCTAAAGTTCCAATCTGCAGTTGTCCATTTTTAGAGGTGTAACGCGATAGCACCACGTCGCGCTGATGGAAAAAATGGGGATTGTTTTTTTTCAGTGGCTCGATGTGATTGTACTGCATCGCGCCGGTGAGCAAAATCTAGATTTTCAGTTTGCGATTTAATTTTCCAAGGACTGTTTGGTCATTTTCAAAAGCCCCAAATTCATCCAAACATGGAATTTAAGTCCCAATGGAGCCTTAATTTCTCATTATTTCACAATTATGTCAAATTAAAATAATCTTCTTTCAGAAACAAAAATGCTAGCCTTCAAAACTCTAGAACAAATCTCAAGAATTCACCATCAATCCTCACAAATTTATAAACCTAGGTATGTTAAGTGTTCATTCATGGATCCCTTTCACCCATGGAGTCCAAGTATCCAAATTTAAATTTAAAGTTGTGATCTTTACAAGTTACCATAATTTTTAATTGTAATTTTAACCATGAATCTTCACGAATCTTGAATTTATACCATGCTTACATGAAATTAATGTTGTTTATCAAACCTCACATGTTTTAATGTTGTTATTCACTGATTTAAATCATGATTAAGTGTTATTGGTGTAGAAATTATTCTATTACTCCAAGTTTTATACTATTCCCTTGCTTAGCTTAAATTACGTATTACAAGTGTTTGATGAAATGCCTACAAGAATGAATTTTGATAAATGCTTTCATATTAGGTCCTCCAAGTTTAGCACTATTTTACTATTATTACTATTGAGTTCTGGGGGTTATGAATACCCGAAAACTTAGTTGTTTACTTAGTCTGAGTATCTTAGAATAGTTTTAGAATATGTTATGAGCATTATCAGATTAGTTAGTCATCATAATCAGTTAAACTTAGAACAATTTAATAGTTAGAGTCAGTCTAGTTAGGAGTAGAATTTAGCACCAAGTGAGTGCAGGGATGACGGCTTCCCCGACAGATAGGCAGAGTCATTAGTAGCAGTCCCTGTACTCCAGAACTAAGTAGCCACTGTAGGATATGAGGAGTCACCTGTCAGTTAAGGCTTGACTACCTCATAGGGTTCACTCATCAGTTTAGGCTTGACACCCTTAGTCCTTTGGGATAGCATATAAGTAGATCCACATAACCAGTGTTAATACCCATGGTATGGTACTGACACCCTTCCAACTGGGGTTACAGGATGGACCCCAAAAATTGCTCATTGAGGCATGTTGGTCAGATGATAGCTCCCATAGTCTCAGTTCAGTAATCAACTCAGTACTTCAGTTTCAGTTGCATGACCATTGCATATAGATATCAGTTATTCGGTTATCATATTTTAGTATTTTATTTTATAGATTATACTCAGAACATATTTTATGCTTGGTCACGCATCCTCAATATTTATAGATTTTATGTATGCTATGAAGTATATCATGCTATAAATATTCAAATAGTTATTACTTATGTTTATGAAACCATGCATATCATCCTACCTCATTTAGCATACCAGTACATTCAAAGTACTAATCGGATACTCTTTTCTTGTTCTATGATGTATCATATCATAGGTTTGAATGCTCAGTTCTCGAATTGCACATAGACCTTCCTAATTATCAGTCGTAGCAGTGGTGAGTCCTCATATTTTGAGGATAGGTTATATTTGCAGTCATGTTTTCAGTTCAGTAGTTAGTTGGAGTTAGTTGGGGCCTGTCCCATAAACTCTTATTCAGTCAGTTTAGAGGCTTTTGAATATTTCAGACAGTTAGTCAGTTCTCAGATTTTAGTTGTCATTGTCAGATAGCAGTATTATCAATTTTGTTTATAGATTTTATTAGATTTATTACTTAAAAGTTTATGGCATTCCTTAGTTAAATTCCACATATTATCTTTTGTTATTAATTTTACTCAGTGCTCACAGCAGGTACCAGCTCATGGGTTAACTTATGATTCCTCGGGACTCTAAGCACCGTGTGGTGCCTAGGGTGTACTCTCAGGGTCTTACATGAATTCAACTTCTTTTCATTAGGCTTGTAAGGCCTTACTTCAATTGGACATCCCCAACCATGCAAAAGCTTAATACTATGCTTCTTACCAGTCCACTACTCATATGAGGTCTTAACTCTCATTCAATTAGTTTAGAGGCTTTCAGATATTTTAGAATGTTAGTTAGTTCTCAAATTTTAGTTGTCATTGTCAGATGTTTTATCAGTATTATCAGTTTTGTTTACATATTTTATCATATTTATTACTGAAAAACTTATGGCATTCCTCAGTTAAATTCCATATATGATCTTTTGTTATCAGTTTTATTCAGTGCTCATTGCAGGTACCAGCTCATGGGTTCACTTATGGTCCCTTGGGACTAAAAGTACCGTGTGGCACCTAGGGTGTACTTTGGGGGTGTCACAAACTTGGTATCAGAGCCTAAGGTTTTAAAGTGTCCTAGGAAGTCTGAAAGCTATGTCAAGTAGAGTCTTGTACATGGCTGTGAAGCGCGCCATACTTATGGATGAGAGACTATGAGGTATTTTATAAAAAGCTTCTTTTTTTCGTGTTCATGTTGTGGAACTGAGCATGAGATCTTGTTAAACTCTCTGTCTAATCTATTCTTCCTTCCATTTACAAAACATACCTTCCAGAAAGACAAACGAAAGAAGAAACATAAACCAGCCAACATCTCTGCCCATTTAGGAAGATCCCCTGAATGAGCATGTTTCTCATGGAGAGTTCAAAGATGCATTCATTACTCTAGATCACTATGTAGTAGCTTAGAATGCTCAGCCAACCACTGTTCTGGCCAACCTAGTGGCCAATACTACCGCAGCTAGAATTCGGGACTTCACTCGAATAAACCCTCCTCTATTTTCAGGATCCAAATCTGAAGAGGATCCACAGGAATTCTTAGAAATGGTCCATAAGGTAACAGCTATTATGGGGGTATCTACTAATGAGAGTGCTGAGTTAGCTGCCTATCAATTGAAAGATATGGCTCATATATGGTTTAAGCAGTGAAAGGTAGATACAGGCATAGATGCAGGGCCTATAGAATAGGAAGAGTTTGCTACTGCCTTCTTAGATAGGTTCTTTACATTGGATTAGAGAGAGGCTAAGGTGTTATAGTTTATTAATTTGAGGCAGGGCAACATGAGTGTGAAGTAGTATTCCCTCAAATTTACTAAATTGGCTTGGTATGCTCTTTATGTGGTAGTTGATAGAAGGTCTAAGATGAGCAAGTTTGTGTTTGGTGTATCTAACAGTGTGGTCAAGGAGTGTAGGGCTACAATGATGATTAAGGAGATTTACTTATCTAGGTTGATGGTCCATGTTCAATAGATTGAGAAGCAGAAGACCAAAAAGAGAGAGAGAGAGAAAAAGAGGGCAAGAATGGGTAACTTTAATTTCAATCAGCCAAGGTTAGAAGGTGGTAACCGTCCTCAATTTTGTCAAAAATTTTCAGTCCCATCTCCATCTTCAGCTAGTGCCCCAGCACCCAAATTGAAAAATAATAATTGGAATAGGGCGCCAGGCTTTAATTCTCAAGGTAGTGTTAATAGTGCTTGTGCAAATCCTGTTTGCCAGAAATATATTAAAAACCATCAGGGTGAGTGTAGATCAGGTAGTGATATATACTTTGGGTGTGGCAAGCCAAGCCATCAGATTTAGGAGTGTTGGGTAGTTGCTCAGAAAGGTAAGGATTTGGGCCAACAGGGCTAGTCCTATTAGTCATCGTTCCAGCTGGCCACCCGACTCAGTAGGGTTCTACTTCCATTGCTACCAGTGGTCAACGTCTAAATAGATTGTATGCCCTTCAGTCCTGACAGGATCAGAAAAATTCTCCTAATGTGGTTACTGATACATTGCAGGTCTTTCAGTTATATGTTTATAATTTATTAGAACCCAGAGTTTCTCTTTCTTTTGTAACCCCTTATATATCCGTCAACTTTAGAGTCAGTCTCAAATTCCTATCAAAGCCTTTCTCAGTGTCTACCCTGTAGGTGTATTTATTATAGCTAGGTAGGTATGCAGGAACTGTCCGATCATAATATTTTAGAAAGTCACTTCAATAGATCTTGTGGAGTTGGAGATGATGGATTTTAACATTATTCTTGGGATAGATTGGCTCCACTAATTCTATACTTTAGTTGATTGTAGAAATAGAGTAGTTCATTTTCAGCTTCCAAATAAACCAGTCCTTGAATAGAGGGGTAGTACCACAACACTTAAGGGTCAGCTTATTTCGTACCTTAGAGCGAGGAAGATGATATCCAAGGGGTCTATCTATCATCTTGTACGAGTCAAAGACTCTAAATCTAACACTCCTAACCTTGACTCAATTTCAGTAGTAAGGGAATTTCCAGATGTGTTCCCTGAAGATCTTCTCAAAGTTCCTATCGAAAGGGAAATTGACTCCGGAATAGACTTTTTTTTCAGATACTCAGCCTATCTATATTCCGCCATATAGAATGACTCCAACCGAACTCAAATATTTGAAAGAATAGTTGAAAGATCTCATGGATAAGGGATTCATTAGGCCCAGCATCTCCCTGTGGGGTGCACCAGTCCTATTCGTGCATAATAAAGATAGTTCTCTTAGAATGTGTATCGACTACCATCAGTTGAACAAAGTCACAATAAAAACAAGTATCTACTCCCCAGAATTGATGACTTGTTCGACCAACTTTAGGGTGCCAACTATTTTTCTAAGATAAAACTTAGATCCGGATATTATTAGCTCAGAGTTAGAGAATGTGACATATCAAAAATAGCTTTCAGAACTCAGTATGGTCAGTTTGAGTTTCTAGTCATGTCCTTTGGTCTCACTAATGCCCCATCAGCTTTCATCACTTGATGAACCGAGTGTTCAAGCAGTACTTGGACATGTTCATCATAGTTTTCATTGATGACATCTTTGTCTACTCTCGTAATGAAAATGATCATGCAAATCACCTCAGAATAGTATTACAGACTCTTAGAGTCTATCAGTTATTCGCTAAATTCAGTAATTACAAATTCTGGCTAAGATCAGTAGATTTCCTTGGCCATATTATTTTCAGTGATGGCATTAGAGTAGATCCTTAAAAGATCGAGGCGGTGAGAAACTGGCCCAGACTTATCTCTCCATCAAATATAAGGAGTTTCTTGGGTTTGACTAGCTATTACGTACAGTTTGTTGAAGGATTTTCATCTATTGCATCCCTCATATCCAAATTGACTCAGAATAAAGTTAAGTTTCAGTGGTCAGATTCTTATGAGAAAAGTTTTCAGGAGTTGAAGACTTGACTCACTACGACCCTAGTTTTGACATTGCTAGATGGTTTAGATGGGTTTGTTATGTATTGTGATGCTTCTAGAGTTGGGTTGGGATATGTTTTGTTGTAGAGGGGTAAGATTGTGGCCTATGCCTCTAGACATTTTAAGCCTCATGAAAAGAATTACCCTACCCATGATCTTGAGTTAGAAGCAGTTTTGTTTGCCTTAAAGATTTGGAGGCACTACTTGTATGGGGTGCATGTTGATGTGTTCATAGATCAAAAAAGCTTGCAGTATGTATTTTTGTAGAAGGATTTGAGTATTTCTCAGAAGAGATGGTTAGAATTGTTGAAAGATTATGACATGAGTGTTTGTATCACCAGGCAAGGCCAATGTAGTGGCAGATGCCCTAAGTAGATTTTCTATAGGGAGTGTTGCTCATGTTGAGGGTGATAAGGAGAAGTTAGTTAGAGAAGTTCATCAGCTTGTCGGGTTAGGTGTTCTTTTGGTTGATTCAGCTGAGGGTAGTGTTTGAGTTTAGAATAGTTTGGAATCTTCTTTGGTTGCCGAAGTAAAAGAAAAGCAAGATAGGGATCCTAGTCTAGTGAATTTAAAGGAGTCCGTCAGAGATTAGAAAGTAGAGGTTTTCTCCCAAGTGGGATATGGGGTGTTGTGTTGCAAGGGAAGATTGTGTATGCTGTGTGTTTATGAGTTGAGACAACAAATTCTTGCAGAAGAACATGGTGAGCGTTACTTTATTCATCCAGCGGCCACAAAGATGTATCAGGATCTGTGAAAAATCTATTAGTGGAGTGGGATGAAGAGGGATATTGCAGAGTTTGTGGATAGGTGCTCTACTTGTCAGCAGGTTAAGATTGAACATCAGAAGCCAAGTGGGTCTATGCAGGAGTTCAGTATTCCCACTTAGAAGTGGGAGAAAGTGAACATGGATTTTGTGATAGGTTTGCCTCATACTCATCAGCAACATGATTCGATTTGGGTCATTATGGATTGGATAACCAAATCAGCACATTTTTTACCAGTCCATACTTCATACTCAGCCGAGGACTATGCCAAGATCTATCTCAAAAAGTTGGTTAGGTTGCATGGTGTTCCATTTTCTATCATCTCATATAGAGTACTCAGTTTATCTCTCACTTTTGGAAATCATTTTAGAAGGGTCTTGGTACTCAAGTTCACCTCTATACAACCTTCCAGCTTCAGAGAGATAGTCAGGTAGAAAGTATCGTTTAGACCCTTGAGGATATATTGAAAGTGTGTGTAGTCGACTTTAAGGGAAGTTGGGATGATCACTTGCCTTTGATTGAATTCCCGTATAATAATAGCTATCATCCCAGTATTCAGATGGCTCCGTTTGAGGCTCTATATGGAAGGACATGTAGATCTTCGATTGGTTGGTTTGAAGTAGGAGAAACTGCACTAGTAAGGCCTGAATTGGTGTTTGATGCCTTAGAGAAAGTACAGTTGATTAGGGAGAGGCTTAAGGCAGTCCAGAGCCAATAGAAATCTTATGAAGTTGTGAGAAGGATATATCTTGAGTTTGAGATTGGTGATATCTTATATCTAATAATATCTCCCATGAAGGGAGTGAAGAGATTTGGTAAGAAGGGGAAGCTTAGCCCCTGGTATGTTGGCCCTTACAGGATTTTGAGTCGTTTTGAAAAGGTGGCTTATGAGCTTGAGTTGCCTGTAGACTTAGCATCAGTGTACTTAGTATTTCGTATCTCTTTGTTGAAGAAGTGTATTGGCGACCCAGCTGTAGTTGTTCCCTTAGAGAGCATAGATCTTCAGAACAGTCTTTCCTATGAGGAAATTCCAGTTGAGATTTTTGATCGATTAGTTTTTAGACTAAGGAACAAAGAAGTTCCCCTAGTCAAAGTTCTTGGTCGGAATCAGTCCGTTGAGGAAGCCACTTAGGAAGCAGAAGTAGATATGCAGACCAAGTACCCTCATCTTTTCTCCAAAAACTCAGACTTAGCTTAAGGTAACAATCTTCTTAGAATTTCTCTTTTCCATTCTCAGTTTCAGCTACATATCATCCTCATGTCAATCATGCATTCACAGAACTAGTTCAGTCATATCCCATGTTTCAGACTCAACAATGTAATCACATTTTCATCACGTATATTCAATATGTAATCTCAGTTCCTCAGTGTATTCAGCTTAACCAATCTTATTCGAGGATAAATAATCCCAAGGGGGAGATATTGTACAACCCCAAAAATCCAAACCAATGTTAGCATCATGTTTAGAGATCATATATAGTACATTATTGTTATTTGATAGTTTTATGAGTTAGTATGAGGTATATTAAGTCCCCAAATAACTCTCAGCTGTTAGACGAATTAAAATAATCCTCACTGATTGAAATTTTGATAAGAATATTGGTTTAGTCAACTTCAAGCGAGCATATATTTTATTATACTAATAATTTTCCAGTTCAAGACCCACCAAGTTGTAGGAAATTGAATTATCTTTCTAACGATACCAATTTCGCCTAAATTTGACACTTGGGTGAAAAGTTATGGCACTTTTAGTGCAAAGTAGTATCCCAACACGATAAGGCTGCGTCACGGTGACAGCTAATTTCATGATCGTCCTTTTCTAGTGTGTCATTGCGGTAAGCACTACGCCGTACCTAAGGGCATTTTCACAGTTGTCAATTTCCAGTGAGGTACCGCAATTACCATCGCGTTGCGTCAAAGTTCCAGTCCATAGTCGTCTGTTTCCAAAGGCGCAACGCGATAGCATCGCGTTGCACTGATGGAAAAAATGGGGATTGTTCTTTTTATATTGGCCTGACATGATTGTACCGCATCGCACCGGTGAGCAAAATCGAGATTTTCAGTTTGCGATTTAATTTTCCTCGGACTATTTGGTCATTTCCCAAAGCCCCAAATCCATCCAAACATGGGATTTTAGTCCCAATAGAGCATTAATTGCTCATTATTTCACAATTCTATCAAATTAAACTAATATTCTTTCAAGAAAAAAATCCTAGCCTTCAAATTCAAGAACAAATATCAAGAATTCACCATCAATCCTCATAAATTTATGAACAAAGGTATGTTAAGTGTTCATTCATGGGTCCCTTTTATCCATGGAGTCCAAGTATCCAAATTTAAATTTAGAGTTGTGATCTTTACAAGTTTCCATGATTTTTAATTGTGATTTTAACCATAAATCTCCATGAATCTTGACTTTATACCATGCTTACATGACATTGATGTTGTTTATCAAACCTCACATGTTTTAATGTTGTTATTCACTGATTTAAATTATGATTAAGTGTTATTGGTGTAGAAATCATGCTATTACTTCAAGGTTTATACTATTCCCATGCTTAGCTTAAACTACACATTACAAGTGTTTGATGAAATGCCTACAAGAATGAATTTTGATAAATGCTTTCATATTAGGTCCTCCAAGTTTAGCACTATTTTACTATTATTACTATCAAGTCCTGGGGGTTATGAAAACTCAAAAACTTAGCTGTTTACTTAGTCTCAGTATCTTAGAATAGTTCTAGAATATGTTATGAGCATTATCAGATTAGTCAGTCATTATAACCAGTTAAACTTAGAATAATTCAGTATTCTGAGTCAGTCCAGTTGGGAGTAGGATTTAGCATCGAGCGAGTTTAGGGATGATAGCTTCCACGTCAGATAGGCAGAGTAATTAGTAGCTGTCCCTGTACTCCAGAACTACGTAGCCAGTGTAGGATATGAGGAGTCACTCATTAATTTAGACTTAACTACATCGTAGGGGTCACCCATTAGTTTAGGCTTGACACCCTTAGTTCTTCGGGATAGTATATCAGTGGATCCACACAGCCCGTATTAGTACCCGTGGCACGGTACTGACACCCTTCCAACTGGGGTTACAAGTTGGACCCTAAAAATTGCTCATTGGGGCATATCGGTTAGATGATAGCTCCTACAGTCTCAGTCCAGTAATTAGCTCAGTAATTCAGTTTCAGTTGCATGACCATAGTATATAGATATCAATTTTTCAGTTATTAGATTTCAGTATTTTAGTTTACAGATTATACTTAGAACATGTTTCATGCTTGGTCACACATCCTCAATATTTATAGATTTTATGTATTTTATTTAGTATGTCATGCTATACATATTTAGACAGTTATCACTCATGTTCATGAAACCATGCATATCACCCTACCTCATTTAGTATACCAGTACATTCAAAGTACTGATCGCATACTCTTTTCTTACACTATGATGTATCATATCATAGGTTTGGATGCTCAGTTCCCGAATCATGGATAGACCTTCCAGATTATCAGTCATAGAAGTGGTGAGTCCTCATATTTTGAGGACAGATTATATTTACATTCATGTATTTAGTTCAGTAGTTAGTTGGAGTTAGTTGGGGTATGTCCCATAAACTCTCGTTCAGTCAGTTTAGAGGCTTTCAGATATTTCAGATAGTTAGTCAATTCTCAGATTTCAGTTGTCAATGTCAGATATTAGTATTATCAATTTTGTTTATAGATTTTATTAGATTTATTACTTAAAAGTTTATGGCATTCCTTAGTTAAATTCCGCATATGATCTTTTGTTATCAATTTACTCAGTACTCGCAACAGGTACCAGCTTATGGGTTAGCTTATGGTCCTTCGAGACTCTAAGCACCATGTGGTGCCTAGGGTGTATTCTCAGGGTCGTACATGAATTCAACTTCTTTTTATTAGGCTTGTAAGGCCTTACTTCAATTGGACATCCCCAAACATGCAAAAGCTTAGTACTATGCTTCTTACTAGTTCACTACTCATATGAGGTCTTTGCTACCACTTTACTTGAAACTTTATTTAGTATGTAATGCAATATTTAGTGGTTCTCTCCAAAGCCATTCAAGTAAAAAAAGAATGACTAATCAGACGTCTTATTATATTCTTAAGAGATCAATTTCGTATCTCAGCTACACCATTTTGACTTAAAGTTTTGACATGGTGTATTGAGATACAATCCCATACTCTATTAAATACTTTAATAAGATTCTAGACATTGTTCACTTGATCCATTATATCTACCGTAGTATTCTTCTCCACGGTCAGATTTGACAGGCTTAATTTTATTGCCCAATTGAGTTTCAACTTTATCTTTAAAAATTTTAAAAACATCCAATGATTGTGACTTCTCATGAATTAAATAGATATATCCATAATAGAAGTAGTCATCTGGAAAGTTAATAAAATATTATTGACTATTCCATGAAGATATAGGGAACGGACCGCAAGTATTTGTAAGTATCAACTCTAGAGGTTCTTACTCCTATAAACACCTCTTTTCCCCTTTTATATTTGTTTTTCCTTAATGCATTCTATATAGATTTCAAAATCTAATAAATTAGGAAATCAAGAATTCCTTTTGATACAAGCATTTTATTCCTTTTTTAGAAATATGACTCAATCGTTTATGCCATAACATTGATGAATTCTCATTTGTTAATATATACTTAATATCAAAGTTACTTGACTGCAAGTTTTCATGGCTGCATAAGGCTTGTTTGTTTAATTTGTATAGCTTATCAATCAGAGTATCAGTTCCAATAATATTAAATTTTAGAGAAATATTATAAATTCATTTTCAATAGAACAATTATTTCCAGACATGCCCAAATAGAAAATAGAAATTAAGTTTGTGAGCATTATTTATTTTATCTTATAGTGTCCTCTATATCTGCCTATATAATATTCATGTGCTTAATGAAATGAACTTTAGAAATTGGACTTTGAATGAGCTTATAGATCAATGTGTGCAAGAAGAGGAAATAATTAAAGAAGATCTGATTGAATATGCTCATTTGAGATCTACCTATAGAACTAAAACCATTGCATAAAAGCGAAAAAAGGAGTAAGGTTAAAGAAATCACAGACAAAGAAACGTCATTATGTTTCTTTTGTAAGAAAGTTGGTCACATAAGGAAAGAGTTCCAAATACATTGCCTTGTAAATAAGAGTCAACTTCTCAACTTTATTTGTTCATAAGTTAGTTTGCTATGGTAACTTGTGACACTCGGTGGGTAAATACGAGTGTAACTAGTCATGTAAGTGCAACTATGTAGGATTGCATAAGGAGTCGAGTGTCATTGATGCTGAAAGATACATCTATGTGGTAAACAACAACAAATCAACTATGGGGGATATTGATGTCTTTAGAATCATATTAGATACTGATTTCTATTTGGAATTAGAGAAAATATTTATTGTACCTTTATTTAAACGAAACTTAAATTCTATTTCCTGCTTGGACATATCTGGATATAATTTTCTATTAAAAATAAAATTTGTAGAATTTCTATAAATTTTAATGTTGTTGACACTAGTACTCGGATTGATAAGTTATATAAATTAAACAGACAAGCCTCATGTGGCCATGAAAACCTACAACCAAGTAACTTCGATATTAAGTGCAGATTAACAAATGAGAATTCATCAATGTTATGATATAAGTGATTGGATAATATTTTTAAGTAAAGAATACAAAGACTTGTGTTAGAATGAATTCTTGATTCCCTTAATTGATCTAATTGACTTTGAATACCATACAACACCAACTCTAAAGTGAATCAAGGGATTACTCAAACTAAACTGAGTCTTGTGCGGTATTACATATAGGCCATATGAAGAAATCATAAAAGTTTTAGTTTGAATTCCATTTTTGTTTTAGTAGGACTCACTGCAAACTCTAAACACTGGAATGCTACTGCTGATCTGGAGCTCGTGCCTCTGAACATATGGTGTAATATAAGAGAAAACACCATAGCACAAATGCGTCAGTATGTTTGAATATACTGAGTATACGAGTGAGGTAGGCTAAATGCAAAGGGTTATATGCATGAACAATGCTAACCAATATGAACTTGAGAATACATACATGCATAAGCAACTATAACTGAACTCGTGATGATGCTGACTACTGAGTCTGAATGCTGATGACATGACTTTACTGTTACTGAGGTACTGAATAGATTATTGACTATTTCTGACAGTTTAAGTTATAAAGAACTGGTTTGGATAACTGTGTCTAACAGTCCTAAAATTGAATACTGGTAACGTGAGTTATGACAACTGATATAGCTTATATAACTGTAAAAATTGGACTAATCAATATAATCGATACTGAATGACTGTATCTAACAGTCTAAGTTCTGATGGAACTATCTGAGTTTCGTTCTACTTAGTGTAACTAAATTTGAGATTAGTCCTATCTAGCGGGTGATCATGAGTATACTAATAATAAGGATGATTTGACTTAGTCTGAGATCAGTCCTATCTAGCGGGTGATCTTTAAATCTAATGATTCTGATACTGATTAATCATAGTTGAGATTACTCCTAGCTAATGGGTGATCTTGAAGTCTATTTACAATGATAAGCATTGACTGTATCTAACAGTATTGAATCTATACTACTAAGCTGAGTTAATTGTGTCTGAAAGCCCTGATTCTATAACTGAAACTGTGGGATGTGTTCATCTAGCCGACATGCCCCAAGATAAGCTGATTGGGGTCCAATCTCTGCCCTGACTAGAAGGGTGTCAGTACCTCCCCACCAGTAAAGACATCTGTTGTGGAGTCAGTCCTAATCTAGTAGGTGACTCCTGGGATCAGTCCTATACATATAAATGTGCTAACGGGTGAACCCTGAGTATGTCAGTCCTATCTAATGAGTGACATCTCATACCTATGCTGGCAACGTAGTTCTGGAACTTAGGGATTGTTTCTAGGGATCTCAGTCCTATTCTAGTGGGTGAGCCCCCATCCCTAGGTTCACTCGGTGCTAAATCCTACTCCCATCTGAAAGACACTGAACTGAATAACTAGGCTAAACTAAATAACTTAACTGAACCAATTTGTTGAACTGATACTGATTAACTAAATTGATACTAGTGGTATTATTTAGTGGAGATAAAACTGAGTTTACTGGATTTCCATGACAGATGGAATATAATGAATTCTGAGAACTGATTAAGAGTACTGAAGTTATTAAGATTTACTGTAATTACTGAGGTTACTGAGCACTGAGATTACTGAGAATACTAAACTACTGAGATTACTGAGTTTTCCTGAGTCACATGACTGACTGATTTCTATAGATCATGGCTTGACTGAGAGTATCGTGAAAACATGATATGACTCTAGGCACACAACTATATTTTTTGGGTACAAGTACCCCCAGGACTCGATGGAAGGAAACTAACACACATGACTGACTTGATCATAAGAGTAGAGTCCATAATCCACAATATCATAAATAAAGGATTTCATACTAAGCATGGTTCTCAATAATCTATTTCATGGAAGGGAATTTCATACAACATGTATATACTTGCATAGCTTTCAATATCATGCTCATTACATGCTACAACCATAATCCATAATATCATAACTTGGAGAATTTCATGAAGTACATGTGTAACGCCCCAAGAACCTATCCCGAGATGTCACACGGTGCTTAAGGCCATACACAACCTTAAGCTAACCCTTTGAGCCTGTCTTTACTCCTATAATTCACCATGACAATAATCGAGCAGTAATAAGGAAGAATAATCATGCCATGAACATACTGAGATACAAAGTAATACTGTCATATACAGTCAAAATACTAATATTCTGTACATACTGGTACTCTAGTATGACAAAGCCTCTACTACATAAGACTGAAGAGCCATTGGGATAGATCCCCAACTGACTCATACTGAATGGAAAAATAAACAACTATCAATTAGTAAGACAAAAATCATGAACACAGGTCCTCGAACCATAAGGACTCACCAACTGCAGGAATGTAGATGAAGGTACTTATAGATCACTGTCGCGACTGAGACTGAGCACCTAAACCTATATCATGAGAAAATATAAAATACTAAAGAGTATAAGAGTTAGTATATGGGAATGTACTGAGTATGTAGGGGTGGATACAACATTTTAAATAATATCATAAGTGTATAAGAAAATCATGCATGCTGACAGTAATAACTCTCTTCGCTTGAATTATCTGAAACATTATTTCCATAAATCATCAGTAATAACACATGCTTTATAAATCTCATAAATCATTCAACTCAACTCAAAAGCTTTGACTCATGACTTAGAGTGACTCGGTAACTCAAGGTATTTAGATCATTATGGGTTTGGGAGTTTCTTATAACCGACATAACTACACCATGTAAGCCGTATGGAGTCCAACGTTTTACCCTCCTAAGGAGAGAACCCCACATTGGCAGGGATGTCGTACTCTTGCCAAGGAGTACAAACTCAATCTCATCATCACAATCTCATACTCGGCCTTTGGCCTACAACTATCAACATCAATCCTACGGTGGCACGTAGTTTTGGGGAAATACCAAATTTCCTGCTCGGTGCTAAATACTCCTCCCAGACTTAGCTCAGAACGCATTAGGAAATCCACCTCAATCAATATCAACTCATGGGTCTATCATGATGACCAAAAAAATAGTATATCTTATCGGTAAATCATATACGACTGTGGATTCCTAACTCGACTCAAATTCAAATAATGTTTCTCAACATCAAGTACATTTGATTATCAAATCATTTCAAATGCCAAAGCTTCAAGAAAACATCATCAAACTCATTCTTGACTTT
This sequence comes from Capsicum annuum, assembly GCF_002878395.1. Classification (NCBI taxonomy): domain Eukaryota; kingdom Viridiplantae; phylum Streptophyta; class Magnoliopsida; order Solanales; family Solanaceae; genus Capsicum; species Capsicum annuum. The sequence continues at coordinate 25,597,697 of NC_061120.1, read as the reverse complement.
CAATTCAGATATCGATATATATATTCAATAGTCAAATTTTTCATAGAAAAACACAAATCTTGACACTTATCATAAATCACTTAGAAATCATCAATATATAATGACAATATACATCTCATGGAATAACTACTCAATTTAAGAAACATGATGGTGAAGTAATCATAATTATCAAACTTATTCAACTAAAATATCATAAATCATAAATAAATAAATTTAGGTGTAAACCCACTTGCAAAATCATGTAAATCAGTAATAGAAAGTAAATCTTTAGGCACAAGAATGAAAGGAGTGTTCTTGTTCAAACCCCACATACCTTGGATTTTGATTTGAAGATATGAAAACTTGTTTGGAACTCTTCTCACACTTTTAGGCCAAGATTCTTGATTCCTTTGGCTTGGGAAACTTAGTTCTTGAACAACTTGGAGAAATTCAAGGAAGATTCTCTGAATTTCTTGGAAGAAGATTTGGATTTTGGATCTTGTAGAAATCCTAGTTTCTCGGAGATTCTTGGAAGATTGGAAGAGAAAGGAGAAGGAAATGAGTGGATATCCTCCACTTTGATATATATATATATATATATATATATATAAGACCACATAGGGAGGAAATGACCAAAATACCCTTTTTAAAAAAGCTGAAATTCAGTGATCGGGGCCTATGAAGGTCGATATGATGGTCCACCAAATCGTCCATCAATTGAGTGCCAATATTGGAACGTTTTGCCTCAACGTGAAGGTCAAAGTGACGGTCCGTCAGGAAACTGATGGACTACCAAGTCGTCCGTCACTCGAGGGCCAGAAATGAGACATTTTGTCTCGACCTGACGGACCCCTTGACGGACCACCAACTTCGCTGTCGCATGATGGACTGAAAAAGAAGTCACTGCCTTGGCCTGACGGGGAACTTGATGGTCCACCAGGAACCTGACGGTCTGCTAGGTCGACCGTCAAACCTGGGCGATTCGACACCGTTCAGTAAAATGGCCATAACTCCCTCGTCCAATGTCGGATTCTGATAAAATTGGTATTGATGGAAATCTTATTCAATGATCTACATGAAAAAAGTGGAAATTAGAGAAATAAAACATGGTTTAAACATCAATCACTTTAGAAGTCATACATATCCATTCAAAAAGATAGATTTAGGCTTAAGGAATGATCGAGGTATTACAACATAGGTATTCTACATCTTGTACATGAGTGGGTTTTACAAGTAAGAATAGCATAATTCCATAAGACTAGTTCATGAGTAATCCAACAGTTTTTACAAGACATATTATCAACATGGATGACATTAAATCATAGAGGCCTATCATGAATCATTCCCTTAGTCACAGTTTAGATATAATGCATGATTTCTAGTCTCTTAGGTATTTTATCAAACACCTTACATGAACTCTTTAAGGCATAGGTGTATTCACAAACTTACACCATTTTAATCCACCCAAATTCATGGGTTCTAATTATACGATCACAATCTTCCTGGAAGTTCATCAAATTCCCATTCTATAACACAAACCTCAAATAACAACATGAATACAACCATATCACCACAAAACATTCATGTTTTATTTTTATCAAAGATTGATTCTTGAACTCCATTGATTCTTGAACTCCACGAATGAAAGGGATCCATGGATGAACACTACGCATACCTTAATAGCAATGAAATTGTTGAAAGATTGGACCTTCAAGCTTGATTATGCAACCCTAGTAGTTTTTCTCCTTCTTGTGCTTTTGGATAATGAACTTAAGATGTTAATAGGGTTGTAATGTGATTAGAATCTATAAATTTCGTGAGGTCAAGTATTGGGATGTGTATGGAGTGTTAAAAGACTTAATTATCCTCAAAATAACTCAAAAACTAAGTGTTTTTCATGGCTGAAATCATAAGTGTGCATCGCACACCTCATCGCACATACTAAGGTGTGTGCCACATATCCTATCGCATAAGCTAAGGAGTGCATCGCACATGCTATTGCATACTTGAGGGTGTGCACCGCCCAACCCGTTGCACACTTGTTCTAGTAGCCATGTACGATTGTTTATGCATCGTACTCCTACTTTGCAGGGCCATAACTTTTTGCTCGGGTGTCAGATTTTTATAAAATTGGAATCGTTGGAAAGATAATTCAATTCTGTACAATTTGGTGTGTCTGAATCTGCCAAAATGTCACATATAAATCAATTTATGCTCATTCAAAAGTCACTCTTGTGGAATCACACACTAAAACTTGATGGATCCCAAAAGCTATTAGCTTCCCTTACTCTGAGTGACTCACATGAGCATGCTTAACACATTATAAGCTATATTATCGCTAGGATACTTATGTAAATCATGTACTCAAATATGAATCATAGGATATAAGGTTTTATACGTAAGAGGACTAATTAATTTCCTAGCTTAGAAATATATGGGGTATCACAATATCTCCCCCTTGGGAACATTCATCCTCGAATGATACTGGTTGAGATAAGAGAAAAGACAACTTACACAAATATATAGCATGAATGACTGATCATGATTTCATGGCTGACTTGACTGAAAACTGAGCATATCATACTGTACATGCATATCTAATGCTTGGGTAGCTAGTTTATGAATGTAGGACTGAGTGTTCTGATAAACTGAGTTTCTCAAACTGAGAATGCATATCTGATGCTTAAATGAAGTTAAATCCATGCATATCTGATGCATGATTATATGACTGACATGATACATGAATGCATGACCGAAAGTACTGATAAGCTGACCACGCATATTTGATGCGTGAATACATGACTGAACTAACTCACGAACATATGACTGAATATGCAATGGTAAAGGCACTAAGATTGAACTGAAATATGAGAACATGACTGATTGTTCTACGTGACATATGGACTAAACATCATAAACTGAACTGAACCTTTGAATACTTGACTTACAGCTGAGGTCTAACTTGAAGGTCAACTTATAAGTTCTCTCTATTCTAGACTGAATTCATTATGCAAGGAGAAATTGAAGGATCTAAGGCATGAGAGCATTAAGAGAAAGTGGGGTATCTCCTCCTTGGGATGCTATGTCCCTCTAATAATACTTATCTTACGGAGATACTGGGTGATGCATAGAGCATCTACAAACTAGATTATAACTAAACTTTGGGAGTTTAAATCTAATGCATGAGATGGACTGAACTTGAAATTAATAGGAGGTTCTACCTTAAAATAGTTACATTCTCTGAGATTTTGGATAGCATGAATAGATGCAAGGATGAGAAAATAAGCTATACAAATCTGACTGCTCACTGGCACGACATGAATACTGAAAGAAGGGAAACTGTTATTAAAACATCTCATAGCCTTCTGCACATAGGTGTGGTGCACAACACACACATGTACAAGACTCTACTAGATGTGGCTTTCAGACTTCCTAGGACTCTATTGAACCATAGGCTCTGATACCAAGTTTGTAACACCCCGATTTTCTGAACCAGAATGCTACATGGTGTTCATGACCCCAAAGGACCACAAGCTAACCCATGATTGATATCTGTACCTATATACTGCATAATATATATAAAATGCAGAAACATGAGCATAAAAGGACATAAGGTTTAAACTGAATAAACTTCTAATAACAAAATATCTGAAAAAGGTATAACAATACCAAAATAAGTCATCAATACTGAAAATAATAAGATCTGAATATCTAATCTGACATCTCGTCTGAAAGCCTCTAACTGAACTAATTAAGGAGTTGAAGAAACATATCTCTAACTAACTCCATCTAGCAACTGAATAGTAAATATAGTAATAATTATATCGTCGTCGAATAAGTAGGACTCACTGCAAACTCTGAACACTCGAATGCTACTGCTGATCTGGAGCTTATGCCTCTGAACATATGGTGTAATATAAGAGAAAGCACCATAGTGCAAATGCATCAGTACGTTTGAATGTACTAAGTATACGAGTGAGATCGGCTAAATGAAAAGGGTTATATGCATGAACAATGCTAACTAATATGAACATGAGAATACATACATGCATAAACAACTATAACTAAACTTGTGATGATGCTGACCACTGAGTCTGAATGCTGATGACATGACTTTACTGTTACTGAAGTATTGAATAGATTATTGACATTTCTGATAGTTCAAATTATGAAGAACTAGTTTGAATGACTGTGTCTAACAGTCCTAAAACTGAATACTGGTAACATGAACTATGACAATTGATATAGCTTATATAACTGTAATGATCGGACTAACTGATATAACCAATACTGAGCGATTGTATCTGACAGTCTAAGTTTTGGTGGAACTATCTGAGTTTTGTTCTACTTGGAGTAACTAAATATGAGATCATTCCTATCTAGAGTGTGATCATGAGTATACTGATAATAGAGATAATTTAACTTAGTCTGAGATCAATCCTATCTAGCGGGTGATCTTTAAATCTAATGCTTATGATATTGATTAATCATAGTTGAGATCAGTCCTAGCTAATGGGTGATCTTGAAGTCTATTTACAATGATAATCATTGACTATATCTAACAGAATCTGTACTACTAAGCTGAGTTGACTATGTCTGAAATCCCTGATTCTATAATTGAAACTATGGGATATGTTCATCTAACCGACATGACCCAAGCTAAGCTGACTGGGGTCTAATATCTGCCCTGACTGGAAGGGTGTCAGTACCGCGCCACCAGTAAAGACATCTGCTGTGGAGTCAGTCCTAATCTAGTGGGTGACTCCTGGGATCAGTCCTATACATATAAATGTGCTAACGGGTGACCCCTGAGTATGTCAGTCCTATCTAACGGGTGATATCTCGTACCTATTCTGGAAATGTAGTTCTGGAACTTAGGGATTGCTTCTAAGGATCTTAGTCCTATTCTAGTGGGTGAGCCCTCATCCCTAGGTTTGCTCGATGCTGAATCCTACTCTCATCTGAAAGACACTGAACTGAATAACTGGGCTGAACTAAATAACTTAACTGAACTGATTTGCTAAGCTAATACTGATTAACTGAACTGATACTAGTGGTATTATTTAGCAGAGCTAAAACTGAGTTTACTAGATTCCGATGACGGACGGAATATAATGAGTTCTGAGGACTGATTAAGAGTATTGAAGTTACTGAGATTTATTGTAATTACTAAGGTTACTGAACACTGAGATTACTAAAAATACTGAACTACTGAGATTACTGAGTTTTCCTGAGTCACATGACTGACTAATTTCTATAGATGATGGCTTGACTGAGAGTATCATAAAAACATGACATGGCTTTACGCACACAACTATATTTTTTGGGTACAAGTACCCCCAGAACTGATGAAAGGAAATTGACACACATGACTGACTTGATAATAAGAGTAGAGTCCATAATCCACAATATCATAAATAAGGGATTTCATACTAAGCATGGTTCTCAACAATCTATTTCATGGAAGGGAATTTCAAACAGCATGTATATACTTGCATAGCTTTCAATATCATGCTCATTACATATTACAACCGCAATCCATAATATCATAACTTAGGGAATTTCATGAAGTACATGGGTATTCTACATCTTGTACATGAGTGGGTTTTGCAAGTAAGGATAGCGTAATTCCATAAGACTAGTTCATGAGTAATCCAACAGTGTTCACAAGACACATTATAAACATGGATGACATTGAATCATTGAGGCCTATCATGAATCCTTCACTTAGTCATAGTTTAGCTATAATGCATGATTTCTATTCTCTTAGGAATTTTATCAAACACCTTACATGCACTCTTTAAGGCATTGGTGTATTCACAAACTTTCACCACTTTAATCCACCCAAATTCATGGGTTCCAACTATATGATCATAATCTTCCTGGAAGTTCATCAAATTCCCACTCTATAAGACAAACCATAAATAACAACATGAATACAACCATATCACCATAAAACATTCATGATTTTATTATCAAAGATTGATTCTTGAACTCCATGAACAAAAGGGATCCGTGGATGAACATTACACATACCTTAGTGGTGATGAAATTGTTGAAAGATTGGACCTTCAAGCTTGATTATGCAACCCTAGTAGTTTTTCTCCTTCTTGTGCTCTTGGATAATGAACTTAAGATGTTAATAGGTTTGTAATGTGATTAGAAGCTATAAATTTCATGAGGTTAAGTATTGGGACGTGTAAGGAGTGTTAAAAGACTTAATTACCCTCAAAATAACTCAAAAACTAAGTGTTTTTCGTGGCTGAAATCATAAGTGTGCATTATATACCTCATCGCACATGCTAAGGTGTGCGCCACACATCCTATCACATAATCTAAGGTGTGCGTCACAAATGCTATCACACACTTGAGGGTGTGTGCCGCACAACCTGTCACACACTTGTTCCAGTATCTATGTGCGATTGTTTATGTGTCGCACTCCTACTTTGCAGGGCTATAACTTCCTGCTCGGATGTCAGATTTTTATTAAATTAGAATCTTTGGAAAGCTAATTCGATTCTGTACAATTTGTTGGGTCTAAATCTGCCAAAAGGTCACATATAAATCAAGTTATCCTCATTCAAAGGTCACTCTTACAAAATCACACACTAAAACTTGATGGATCCCAAAAGCTATTAGCTTGTCTTACTCTGAGTGACTCACATGAGCATGCTTAACACATCATAAGCTATCTTACTGCTACGATACTCACTGTAAATCATGTACTCAAATATGAATCACAAGATATGAGGTTTCATACGTAGGATAACTGATTCATTTCCTAGCTTGGAAACATATGGGGTATTACACACTCCCTTTCAAAATACCCCCTGCCCCACCCTTTCTTCTTCGAGCCCCGCCACTCTCTTTCGAAACACCTCCCTGCCTTATCCCTTTCTTCTTTAAGTCTACCACTCTCTTTATTTTTATGCAAAACCTCTATTTTCTATCTAATTCTTCAAATCCCCGCACCCTTTACTTCTTCTACAAATCAAAAACTTTAAAAAATTCAACTTATAATTCATTTTCTTTTTATAAAATATTAATTTCCAAAAGAAATGTAATTCAAATTTCTTGATGATAATGCAATCAACTATCAGAAGAAATGGAATTTTTGAACTCACTGAACGTAGAATTACTCAAAGACTCATGTTTTATGTCTAAAAACCCAAATGGGTATCTTTTAAACAATAAATTCACCAAGAAAAAAACAATCAACTTCCAACACAAAAATAATCTTGAACTCAAAAAGTGAAATTGCATAGATAACTTATATTTTACTTTTGGTAAACCAAATGGGTATCTCTAGAACAATGAATTGACTAAGAAAAGAGCAATCAACTTCCAAAACAAATACAATCTGAAACTCACAGAAAGTGAAATTACATAGAGAGCTTATATTTTACTTATGATAAATCAAATGGGTATCTCTAAAATAATAAATTCACCCAATAAAAGCAATCAACTTCCAAAACAAATACAGTCTTGGACTTATAGAAAGTGAAATCACATAAAAAACTTATATTTTACATATGGTAAACCAAATGGCTATCTCTAAAAGAATGAATTCACCCAGAAAAAAATCAATCAACTTTTGGAAGTTTTTCAACACTTAAGTTGCAAATAAGGGTTGTGGTTAGAAGAGGAAGAAAGGTGACTGGGAGATTGAAGAAAGAAAAATGTAGTGAATTTGCATTGGAATTAAGAGGAAAGGAGAATTGAAGAAGTAAGGGGTGGGGTAGGAATTTTTTTTAGTTTTTATTATAAATTAGTGGACTATTTTTATACTTTTTTGGGTTAAAAATGCGTCTTTATTTTATTTTATGCCACATCATCCTTAGGGATTAAAATCAATTCACTATAAAGCTGTTAAGGGGGTAAATAACTACCCATAAAGTTGAAGGTCTAAAGTAAGTTGTGCGGACAATTTTAAGGGTGATTTGATGACTTTTCTCATCAAGATATAATGAGTATCTATCAAGATATATTGAGTATCTATCAAGATATTGTAAATGTTTGTCAATATAGGGAATATCTATCTTTTGGAGAGATACTAGATGAATTTTTTTTATAAATAGAGGGGTTTAATTCAGTATAAAACATCCCTCAAGATGATCCCTCATCCCACAAGAGAAATAAGAATTACTCTCCCTTATATCTCCATTCTTCTTGTTCTTCTTTTCTATTATGCTTTATATTTCATAACACGTTATCAACACAAGTCTCTAACTATCTTAGATCTCCTACCTTTTGGTTATGGGTAATTTATCTATAATCTCTCTTAACAGTGGTAAGGACATATATTTATATTAATACACAATCATCTAAATGTATTGGTCAATAAAAGTTAAGATGTCATTTCTAAAAGATATAATCAGAATAAGTTGTTATTTTGTGTTTTCATGAACATTCACCAAAGTGGGTTGTGAAGTTTCATTACAAATTTTAATTTTATTACCATTCTGATATTTCAAAGGCGAAGTTTAAATCATGCAGTGATATGGTTGAGTAGAGATAGATATTTTATTTTATTTTTTTATTTTTAAATTGGATATAAATATAAGTCCATATTTGCGAACACTACCACATCTGTTTGTGTAACACCCCACATTTTTGGGTTAGAATTTAAATCGTTGTTCCTATGCGTACGAACTTGAACCCAATTATTCTATGTATATACATGTATGATTAGGGAGTATATGATGTGGGAATATCTTCGAATATTGATCAAGGTACTAATAACCTCCAAACTCATAGACGAGCTGAGGACTTTTCTATCGATAGAGTTTTGACAAGTGCTCCAACTAAGGGAAAATTTAAACAAGTGTATCTCTGAACATATATCAATTAAGGTGTCCTACATTATATCAAGTGAAAGGTCTTTAAGTCTTCTTTCCAATGCACTTGGTTTCACCTTAATTCGATATCAGTAAAAAATTATACTTATTTTACCTCAGCATATCCATCTGTCAACAAAGTGACGACCTGAGTTGATAAACCATCAAACAAATGACGACTTATCAGCCCAAGTCGTCAGCCTTAAATATAAACTCATTAAATTCAACTTATAAGTGACGACTTGAGGTGATAAGCCATTACCTCAGTGCCGACTTATCAGACAAAGTTGTCACCTATGACCAGACTTGATCAACCTCACCCTCAAATAGTTTTGGAGGGGTATTTTGGTCTTTCCTCTAATCTTCCCCGACATAAATCACCAAAAATACGTACTTAGCAATCATAAACAAGTTTTAAAAATCCTTAATCCTCTTTATCCTGAAGAACAAGATTAAGGTTTCTCCTTGAGGTCATCTCCCAAGAACTTCAACATTCCATTACGTTCTCATCAAGATAATCAAGAAATTAAGGTTCCTAAGCCAAGAACTTCAAGAAAAGCCTTCAAGAATGCTCTCAAGGCTTCCAAAGTCAACTTGTTTCATCAAATCAAGCCAAATAAGGTATGTTGGGTTATGAACAAGGATACTCCTTTCATCCTTATGCCCAAAACTAGTTTTTTAAAGTTGAATTTACATGAATTTACATGATTTGCAATTTAGGGTTCATATCCAATTATCATTAGTTGAAGATTATGATGTTACAAGTGATTTAAATATTGAATTGCATCTCTATTTTGTATGTTTATGCGTGTGACATGATTATATATATATATATATATATTGAGAATTTAATTTCACTATTTTGAGTAGAATTATTACATAATTTGAAGATTTTGATTACTGAGCATGACTTGGTGATACTTTCACTTGAGTTTAAAGCATGGGTTATTAAGCCCTAGTTTGAGTATTGATATTTCAAGAAAATAATGCTTTTAAGCACCTATGATTAGTTCATATTCATATTTTGAGAAAAAATTTGATCTTTTGATCCTCAGCTTAGATATGGAATCCACATTACAGTTTTATTACAGTTTATAGTAAATAGACGCATAACTGATTTTCATTATAAACCCTTATGCTAGTTTTAAAGTGGATTTCCTACAGATTGAGCATACAGATTAAAGAGAGTAGTATTTAGCACTGAGTGGGAAATGTGGGTTTAATGCATCCTACTTCCCCAGAACTATTAGTCAGTGTAGGTACAGATTTTCCCTATTTATATGGATGCATATTGTGATCACTTAGCTTAGGTTATACTCCTTGACAAGAGTACGACCCCTCTCCCCAGTGTGAGGTTTTTCCCTTAGGGGAACATGACGTTGGACATCATGATAGCTCACATGGTGTATGTTGGTTAGAAGAACCTCCCTAAGCCTAAGTCATAAAATAGAATAATAGAACAACTTTTAGAAACTAAGTGTAAAGGCTCACGATTTTATTCAGATATTGTTTTACATAAGTCATTAGGCATGACATTTTAACTTTCAGTTTACAGATACAAAGGTGAGTCCTTTTACACTTAGCCTGGATTATTTAAAAACAGACATAATTTCAGTTCTACTTATTCCACTGGCATAAAGAGTAAAAGTACAACTTTTAGAACTAAGTGTTATGACTCAGAGGATTTATACAGTATGCTTTATTATTCATGATTTATGATTTTCAGCTTTTAGTTATTCAAGCCAATATGAGTTATTTATACTTAGCATGCATCCTTTTATAAGTTTATATAAACATTAAGATATTTTTTAACTTATGCATTCACTCCCATATGCTCAGTACATTCTAAAAGTACTGATCCACATATACATCTATGTGCTACATTGTTTAATAATATAGGTACCAGTTCAATTATAGTCTATGTATCACAATCAGACAGTTGCAGATTCCAGATAGCAGATGATGAGTCCTCCTACTTTAGAGACTTCAGTAAGATATTATTTATGCACTTTATTTTCTTACTCATGTGTATTGATTAGTGGTAGTTGGAGTCTTATACCAGCTACCTATAGTCAGTATAGTAGAGGCTTTATAGACTGTTAGTAGAACTAATGTACTTGATTCTAGTTTTGTTTTGTATAAGCAGAGTTGTAATCATTTTTATATATCTTTGTATTGATGGTATTCAGAAAAGATTTATCTTTTAGTTATTTTGTTCAAATTTATATATTTTATTCAGTTGCTCATGTTTTATGCCAGTACAAGGGTTAGCTTGGGATCACGTATGGTCCTAAGCACTGTGTGACAACTAAGGGGTAGTCTCGAGTCATTACAAACTTGCTATCAGAGCACAAGGTTCAAGTGTCCTATGGTGTCTATGAGGCCATGTCTAGTAGAGTCTTACAGAATAGTACGGAGACATTTGTACTTTTCTTTGAGAGGCTACAGGGCATTAATAAAACTTTTCTTTCTTTCATACTCTTGATCATGCTATAAAGTTGTTCCCTCAAAAACTTCTATCAATTTGTGTGTTAATACATAATTCTCCATATATGACTTATTCTTGAGATAACATGATCAGTAAGTTCTAATTTTTCCTAAGATATTGCTCTCAAATTTACTATCAGTAACTTCAAAAGTCACATAAGAGGCTTGAGAGGAGATCGATAAGGTGTTATAAGTTCCTCAAGCTAAAAGTATGTCCTCATCCATATGAGTTGTACAGTTAAAACAGAATATGTTATGAATTCAGATTCCTCATTAACCTCTTTTATCTTGATAGTGCTCATAAGAGAAGATAGTATGAACCTAAAGTGTTAAATTTAGTTTTCATTGAGGAATGTTATGGCCTTGAGTATTATGATTCATAAGTGGTAGGCCCTTCTTATAATTTGAAATATGGGTTTAGAAGTGTAATGACAAGAAAAATGGTAATAGCGATTGATTGAATGTATATAGCTGAACTTTTGCATGCGATCGAGTTAGTAGTGAGGTGATATATCCTTTTGTTATAGTTTAGTGCAAGGTAGAGAAAGAGTTATTAGTTAAGGTGAATTATTATTTTCTTAAGCTATGAAAGGAGTTATTGATAATATTTGTTGTGTTGGAAAAGTATAGGATATTCATAAAGTTTTGGGTGGTTCAGTATTATTAATTTAGGTTTCCCTAGAGGTTGCAAAAAGGAGTTTAGTTAAAACTTATAGAGATATGGAAGTAATTAGGTGTATAGGTAGGTAAATAGTCATAAGGTGTAGAAGGAGGATGTGCTATAAAATTTTAATAAGATATACCATATGATTACGATCAATAATCATTGTTATGAGGTTCTAGTGGGCTAGTGTTTCTTGATGCTTTATTTTATAGCTTTCAAGTGAGAACAGTATGTGAGGTTGGGTTGTTAATTATGTTTAGCACTAGACATTAAGTTTGAATAGTGAATGGTCATAAAAGTGGATGTAATGATTGCTTAGTTGGTGATGCTAGTTGTATGAAACGTAAATAAGTAGGCTTGAAATAGTGTATACAAGAATTTGAGCTAAGTATTATGGTGTGGGTGTGCTTATATAGCATCCTTGACTGCTATGTATGAATGGAGCTGTTGATGTTCTTACCAGCTCCGTTATGGACTTTAAGATGTTAATGTCAGATGTTCAGGTATAATAGTAGTTCTCATGGTTTGGGGAGAAATATAAGTTTAGAGATGTGATATTTGTAGATTATGATGAAGTTAGTATGGTTGTTAAAGATTTGGGGATATCCATGTTATGTGTTAGAATCTAAGTTTGAATCTTTGAAGGTTGAGCTAATATAAAGAGGAGTTGAAAATTCTATGTTAGTTAATTTTAAGTTGTTACATGATGATTGTTGGGGATATAGAGGTCTAAGAGTTGTATCTTAGAAGAAAGTACTAGCAACAAGTTTTACATTATTGGGCATAGTCATTTAGGGTGAGTTTACCAATTATATATATTATTATACCCCAGATCCTAGAGTAAAGTGGTGGCAGTTCAGTTTAGAGGTATTGATTAAGTGGTTCCCATAATTAGTATGATGGCTTTAAGTTAAGGGAGAGATGATAGAACAAGTAACCAAGTTAGTTTCTCCGATCCTAGTAGTGATGCCAGTGTATTATAGAACACCAGTAGGGGAGGAAGATGCCCGACTCATTCTTATCTCAGTGCAAGGTTTTTTAGTCATCATGATATCTACTCATGCCTTACCTGTCAGCTCTATGATCATAGCTCATATTCATGCACCTATGAAAAAATCAGGTACTCTCCCAGTTCCTAGTGTGAGAAATTTCAGTCCACCCAGCAGTACGAATCATGTTCCATGAATTTAGAAACTCCAAACTCAGGTCATACAGCTCATGACTCATGTACTCATGTTTTATAGTATGCTCAGTTCCTATGACTCATACTAAATTCTTAATGATAAGTAAAATTCATGTTATGTCATTTATATCCTCAGTTTAGATCTCTATTCCTCAGGCCTCAGTAAAGTGTCAAGTTATGCATAGTATCCCTTCATATTTCGGGTCCTCATGTTCTAACTTTTCAATGACATCTTCTTATGTAAGGATAGTGGTGATGAGTAATTATTTGTCTAGGAGAAATTTTTGTATACTTGTTTGATCTAAGGTTATAAATGTGAAGTAAGATTGAGGACAAGTTTTTGATATATTGCATAGTTCATTGAAATTTTGTGTGTTATTTTCTAAGGAATAGTGCATGGAAGTGTTAATTATAAGGGTTTAGAGAATGTGATAAGGATGCTTTTGTAGTTGTTTGCCTATAAGTTCATGTGTGGTTATGAAGATAAGCATGAATGTTATGTTGAGATATAAGTGAAGAAATGCAATAAGCACTAGTGAATCCATAGTAAGAATTCCGAGTTAGTCATTGAAGTGGTAAGGCATGTTATGCTTAGGGGGTAAGCTCTAAAAGAGACATAGAATATCGAATTATGTGTTTTAGACTAGTATTATGGTGTAGTGTGTTGTATCTTGTGATTTCTAGTTAGGCTTGATCATGGTGAGAGAATTTAGTTTAGTTTAGACTTTAGTAGATGGATTTATGGATATCCTTGTGGGAATTATATATTCAATGAAATGGGTATGGTATCTAAGGGATAGAGTATAGTTGAGGGAGTATTTGAGAAGTGTGGCTAAAATTGAAAGTTAGTAGTTGTAGGGCATAAGTCTTAGTACCTCTATCCTAATTGATGTTTCGTAGGCATGTGTTCCATATTACGAAATTCTAGCCATATTGTGATTTCTTATTCAAATGTCTTACTCAGACCATGCCCAATATTCTTTTCTCTCTAAAGTTATTAGAACATCATAGAAAAAGTGTCGAAGAAATACTCCAGTTGAGTATATGCTTTTAGTATGAGTTAGTTTGTATAGCTAGTAATTCAAATTAGCAGTCAGACAGAAAAGTTTCTATGATTTCCATCGTTCCATCTAGTCATACTAACCAATTTCCATCTTTCCATCTAGTCTTACTAACCAAAGTTTCATGAATATGGTCCTTCCATGAGGTAAAATGTTCGAATTCATGCAAATTACTAATTCAGCTCAGTTCATGCATCATCCATCAGTTTCAGATTCAGCTATTTAGACATGACTCAGTTCGTAAGTGTTCAATGCATGATCTCAATTTTCCAAGTACTCCATCTCAGACATTGTAATGCCTTTATACGACCTTGGTCTCATTACCTCATGAGTTGGCTTACATAATATACTTGGTGATGCCATGAAGCCCCTTTTTCCTTTGATTCTTTTACGTATCTTATTGAGGGATAATTCCTATTTGAGAAACTGCATACTTTATTACATCCCTAGCAACTCTTAGAATTTTTAATGTATTAGATAGTACATCACAGTTCTATATTAATGATTGTATCAAGGAAATTTTGCGTGAGTTCTAAACTCCTAGCATGAATCAGTTTCTTATAGTCAGTAAAGTCAAGTCAGCTCAGAAATTAGCTTCATGATAGAAGTTAATGTTTCATCTCAGCTATATACTTCGTTAGCATACAAGTTATGTCTACATTATTCCATACTTTTAATGTTTCATTAAGTTCTTACCCATCATTCGAGGACAAATGATTCCAAGAGGGAGATAATGTAACACCCTACATTTTTGGCCTAGAATTTAAATTATTATTCCTATGTGTACGGACTTGAAACCAATTATTCTATGTATATACATGTGTGATTAGGAAGTATATGATGTGGGAATGTCTTCGTATATTGATTGAGGTCATAATGCCCTCCTAACTCATAGACTAGTTGAGGACTTTTCTATCGATAGAGTTTTGACAAATGCTCTGGCTATGGTCAACTTTAAATGAGTCTATCTCCCAGCATATATCAAGTCAGGTGTCCTACATTATATCAAATGAAATGTCTTTGAGTATTCTTTCCAATACATTCGGTTTCACCTTAATTCAATATCAGAGTGAAAAGTTATACCTCAACATGTCCGTCTGTCAACAAAGTGATGACCTGAGTTGATAAGCCATCAACTATGTGATGACTTATCAGCCTAAGTCGTCAGCCTTAAATAGAAACTCATCAAATTCAGCTTCTAAGTGATGACTTGAGGTGATAATACTTTACCTAAGTAATGACTTATCAGATCAAGTCGTCACCCATGACCAGACTTGATCAACCTCACCCTTAAACAGTTTTGGAGGGGTATTTTGGTCTTTCCCCTCACCTCCCATGCCATAAATCACCAAAAAAATGTACTTATCCATCATAAACAAGTTTTAAAAACCCTTAATCCTCTTTCTCCTCAAGAACAAGATTAGGATTTCTCCTTGAGGTCATCTCCCAAGAACTTTGAGATTCCATTACTTTCTCTTCAAGATAATCAAGAACATAAGGTTCCTAAGCCAAGAACTTTAAGAAAAGCCTTCAAGAATGCTCTCAAGGCTTCCAAAGTCAACTTGTTTCATTGAATCAAGTCAAATAATGTATGTGGGGTTATGAACAAGGACAATCCTTTCATCCTTGTGCCCAAAACTAGTTTTTTAAAGTTGAATTAACATGAATTTACATGATTTGCAATTTAGGGTTATATCCAATTATCATTATTTGAAGATTATGATGTTACAAGTGTTTTAAATATTTATTTGCATCTCTATTTTGTATGTTTATGTGTGTGACGTGATTATATATACATTGAGAATTGAATTTCACTATTTTGGCTAAAATTATTACAGAATTTCAAGATTTTGATTATTGAGCATGACTTGGTGATAATTTCACATGAGTTTAAAGCATGGTTTATTAAGCCCTAGTTTGAGTATTGATATTTACAGAAGATAATGCTTTTAAGAACCTATGATTAGTTCATATTCAGATTTTGAGAAAAGATTTGATATTTTGATCCTCAGCTTAGATATGGAATCCACCTTATAGTTTTATTACAGTTTACAGTAAATAGATGCATAAATAGTTTTCATTATAAACCCTTATGCTAGTTTTAAAGTGGATTTCTTGTAGATTGAACATACAGATTAAAGGGACTAGTATTTAGCACCGAGCGGAGAGTGTGGGCTTAGCGCATCCTACTTCTCCAGAACTGCGAGCCAACGTAGGTATAGATTTTCCCCATTTATATAGATATAGATTGTGATCGCTTAGTTTAGGTTATACTCCTTGGCAAGAGTATAACCTCCCTAAGCCTAAGTCCTAAAATAGAACAATAGAACAACTTTTAGAAACTAAGTGTACAGGCTCACAATTTTATTCAGATATTATTTTACATAATTCATTAGCCATGAGATTTTAGCTTTTAGTATAGATACAAAGGTGAGTCATTTTACACTTAGCCTGTATGATTTGAAAACAGACTTAACTTCAGTTCTACTTATTCCACTAGCAGAAATAGTAAAAATACAGCTTTTAGAACTAAGTGTTATGGCTCACAAGATTTATACAGTATGCTTTATTATTCATGATTTATGATTTTCAGCTTTCAGTTATTCAAGCCAATGTGAGTCATTTACACTTAGCATGCATCCTTTTATATGTTTATATAAATATTGAGCTATTGTTAACTTATGCATTCACCCCCACATGCTTAGTGCATTCCAAAAGTATTGATCCACATAGACGTCTATGTGCTACATTGTTTAATAATGTAGGTACCAGTTCAGTTGTAGTCCACATATCACGATCAGACAGTTGTAGATTCTAGACAGCAGATGATGAGTCCTCCTACTTTGGGGACTTCAGTCAGATGTTATTTTTGTACTTTATTTTCTTACTCATGTGTATTGATTAGTGGTAGTTGGAGTCACGTCCCAGCTACTTATAGTCAGTATAGTAGAGGTTTCATTGACTGTCAGTAGAACTAATGTATTTGATTCCAGTTTTATTTTGTATAAGCAGAGTTGTAATTATTTTTATATACATTTGTATTGATCAGATTCATAAAAGATTGACTTTCCGCTTATTTTGTTCAGATTTATGTATTTTATTCAGTTGCTCATGATTTATGCCAGTACAGGGGTTAGCTTGGGTTCACATGTGGTCCTAAGCACCGTGTGAAAACTAGGGAGTAGTCTTGAGTCGTTACAACTTATGTGAGTCCATTGTTATTTCTGAATGGATTTGAAGTTATTAACTTAGAATATGATAATATTTTTGAGGACACTACTCAAGTGAGTCCTATTGTACTTGGAATTATAAGTTGGTGAAGGTAAGAAAGTAGATTCAAGTTTCATCGCATCGAGGGGTTAAGATATCAGTTAAGTTTTGATGCACCACGATTATAAGATATTGGGTTCAAGTTTCATAGATTTATGGACTAAGACGTCTTTATATGGATAAGACATTGAAGTTGAATCTTAATGCACCATATTGATGATATTATAATGGCTAAGGCAAAATAATGTGTTTTTGTGAAAAGATATGAAGTTTGTTCCATTGAATATGGTCATTCTCTAAAGTGAATATGGTAGCAGTGCGTAACATGTCTGAAAGAAACTAGTGATTGAATTTACAAATATAAGCGTGGAGGGATAATATGATAATAATCATCAAAAGTGATAATATTTTCACACGCTTATTATGATTATAAGATATGCTAGATAAAAATTCTCTACAATCACATGTATGCATCAATTTGCTCTTGAATTATCAATATTTTGGAAGAGGATAAAAGCTATCATAACTTGATATGCTAAAGTCACGATTATATTACATTTTAGAGGAATAGGAATTTCTATTATTATAAATACAGATCTATATTCTGGGGTGAATGTGACCGTATATATATTTCAACGTGTTCTTAGTTGTAAGGATATCATAATCTACCTCCGAAAGAGGTAGAATAATTGAAACATTGAATATTTTCAAGTTACTATAGTAAGAAACAAGAATGTGAAAAGTTACCCTAGTATGATGAGATCACATGTCAAAATAAACTAAGAGTTTATCATTTATTGATAGAAAATTCATGTCATAGTAAATAAAATGTTTACCAAAGTAAAAAGCACATGTCATGGTAAACTTGGAGTCTACTAATATAAAAGTTCATAAGTTGATATGAATGATTGTAACATTTTGAAGATGTGCATATTTAGTATTAGACATGTAATAAAGAACTAGAAGATTCTTCAAGAATTATTTATCTCGCTTTTTATCATAATAAGTTGGTTGGACCAACTAATATTGGGATTAGATTTCTTAAAATCTGAAAAGTATAAAAGGTGAATATGAGCCCGTTCACCTGTCATGTGATATGTTTAATAGATGCATCAATACAGAATCACATAAAGTTTGTTGTCAACCTGCAGTTTGACATTAACAAAATTATTTGTGCAAAATAATTGAGTTAAGAGAACAACTTCCAGATTGATAAACATCCAAGTTAGTTTGGTGTTAAATGCCTTCAGAAAATTAGCTGAATCATTGTTTATGAGAACAAAGCTTTGTGTGTTGGTTTGAAATATAATGTATTATATACAAAAGTACTTGTATGCATCAAACCATTAAATTATGATTAATTCTCCATCAATTTTGGTTCTAAGTCAAGAACCACACACTTTTTATCTAATAGTTTTGATGTACGATATACGATTAATGGATATACCATGATGCACAAAGTTGGATTTCTCAAAGAAGTTGGAGGATGTATGTTAGTTTTCCTAACTTAATGAGGAGATTCTAATAAGCTATGAAGTATGTTAGGAATTATCATCAGATCCTCATTCAAAAGATAATTCAAGTCAAATATCGAAAGCATTTGCTGTTTCAAATTTAGTCTCATAGTTAAGCTGCAAATGCTCCTATTGTGTGTTAATAAAGGACAAAGCCTATGCATAAGTAAAATATGGTAGATGAATCAATTCCAAATGAAATAATTTTTGAAAAGGATAAGGAACAAATAATTATAATAAAAAGGCAATATGCTCTTGAAGAGCCTAAGACATAACACTTCATGAAACATAATGAGAGGTTCAGGTACCTGAAAATAATAAAGTGATGAGATCTCAAAATTTTATGTCTCATTTTCAATCCATACATAATTATATATTATCAATGATATCTTTGGTATAATATTTGTGCAATATTATGAAAGATTAAGAAGATTTGAATTCTACATTTATTTTAACATGCTGACATAGAAATATTTATCAAGTGAAATGAAAGAATGAATCTTGGTAGGCATAAAACTTATTTGATTTGCAGTCCAAATACTAGAAGATGTCACATATAAATGCTGAATATTGTCATTTGACAAAAAAAATATATAAAAATTTCTAAAGGATTCAAAATACCTGAAGCATATAAGAATTTATGAGAAACTTGTTCATAATCCATATAATGGACAAATTGATTATTTGAATATTATTAAAACACTTAGAGAGCTTTCAAAAGCGATAGATTATCCGTTGAAAGAAGTTGAAATGAGAAACATAGAAAATTGAATTGGATCTTCAAGTACTATATCTTGTGAAATTGATGCATATATACATCTTGCTCAACTATGAGCATGATATAATTTTACTTCTACATAGAGTTAGTGAAGTAGATCACTTGTATATTGCAATTGAATGTCCTTGTATGAATGTGTTTATGCTAAAATATATTGTCAAGTTTTTGAATACACATGATATTCATATGATCGACATAATGGTTCGATACAAATATATTACCTATTGTCATGAAGGGTAATTGTAATACAATTTATACATGGCATTCATATTATGCTAAGACAATAGTTATTCATACAATAAGTTGAGAATGTATGTTGCTGAAGTCAATGATACATCTCATCTAAGAACGTTGTTGTTTGAAATGTGATAAAGTACCTATGATTTTTCATGAATATAATGCAATATGCATCACACAATTGAAGGAAGGATTTATAAAAGGAGATCGTACGAAGCACATTTTGCCAAAACTTTGATACATATATGAGCTTTAAAAGAATGGTGATATGAACGTGCAATAAATTCATTCGAGTGGTCACATGACTAATTATTCACAAAGTCTCTACCAGTTACAACTTTTGAGAAAATGATGCACAAGATTGACATGTTAAGATTCAAGATTCAGAATTGATGTTTTAATCAGGGGGAGCAAATACGCGTTGCACTCTTTTTTCCTTTTAGATTTTATCCCACTGGATTTTTCTTGTAAGGTTTTTAATGAGGCAGCCGAAGTGCGTACTATTAGAGATGTGTACTCTTTTTTCTTAATTAGATTTTCTTTTCACTATATTTTTTCTAGTAAGGTTTTAACTATACAAATTATCTATCAATCAGACATTCACAAGGGAGTGTTATAATTGTATTTATATTATAGTGAATGTCTATCAAGAAATAGTGAATATCTATCAAGATATATTGAGTATCCATTAAGATATTGTAAATATTTATCAAGATAGGGAATGTCTACATTTTGGAGAGATATTAGGTGAAATTTTCCTCGATAAATAGAGGGGTTTTACTCATTGTAAATCATCCCTCAATATGATCCCTCATACCTTTAGAAAAACAATAATTACTCTATCTTCTCTCCCTATTCTTCTTATTCTTACTTTTCTTCTATGCTTTATATTTCATAACAAATAATATCTATTTTCATAATTTTTGATAAAAATAAGTAAAAGTAGTGATATTGACATCATAAACAAAACAAACGCTCGAACGAGTAAAATGATAAAAAGGA
The DNA here is from genome assembly GCF_002878395.1 of Capsicum annuum. Lineage (NCBI taxonomy): Eukaryota > Viridiplantae > Streptophyta > Magnoliopsida > Solanales > Solanaceae > Capsicum > Capsicum annuum. The sequence continues at coordinate 25,576,685 of NC_061120.1, read as the reverse complement.
GGTAAAAATTATGTGTCAACATTCAAAACATCCAAAGCTCTAATCTTCATCTGGTGATAACCGAATCTCAAGTCATTCTTGGAAAACACAGAAGCACCCTGAAGCTGTCAGATAGATTATCAATGTGCGAAAGAGGATATTTTTTCTTAACCGACACCTTGTTCAACTACCTATAATCAATACATATACGCATACAAATATCCTTCTTCTTCATAAACAAGACAAGAACACCCCAAGGAGATACACTAGGTATACCCCTTAATAAATTCTGCATCTGTCCCTTTAATTTCTTTAACTCAACTGGGGTCATCCTATAATGAGGAATGGATATGGGCTTAGTGACTGAGTCCATATGAATAATAAAATCAATATCATGATCTGGAGGCATACCAAGAAAATCCATAGAAAACACATCCATAAATTTACTATATACCACATAAAATCCATAGGAGGCAATGAGGCAACACTAGTATCACAAACATAAGTCAAATAAGAAAAACACCCTTTCTACTATGCAGTCAGCACGTAAAAAAGATATAACTTCCTTCGGATCTAAATTAGGAGTACCTTTCAAAGCTAAACTTGGTATACCCAGTATGTCTAAGATGGTCTTGGACTAACATTCCAAAATAACATGATAGGGAGCTAACCAATTCATACCAGAGATAACATCAAAATCAATCATATCTAGGATAATCAAGTCTACACCCCAAAAAGGTAACCACACAAGATTGGTACACTCAATCCACTACTAAGGAATCTCCTATAAAGGTAGAACATGTGAAGGCATAACAAGGGTATCATATGCAACATCAAAATCAAAATCAAAATATGTAGACACATAGGAGAATGTAGACCTAGGTTCAAGTAACACATTGGCATATATGAAGCAAACTGGGACAATACTTGTAATTATTGCATCAGAAGCCTTTGCCTCAAGTATCCCAAGGTATAATATAAAACTGCCTATGTCTTCTCCCGGACTAAGGAACCCCATGACTACTACCACGGGTTCCTTTACTTCAACCTCAAGCACCTCTAACATTACCCCTACTACTCTGTGAACCACCTCTCACTGTAGATATCTAAGTAGGGTAAAAATAAAGATGAGAACCCTGATGACAGGGTCCATATATACATCAGGAAAAATCCTTGGCCAAATGGCCAACCTCATCCCATACAAAGCCTCCTCTATGGTCCGACTCAATCTGAGGGGGCACATACGAACTAGGATGACTGCCGTAGCATAACAAAAACTGAAACCTCTACTAACATGAGCTAATACTTGGCTACCTGAAGTTACAGAATCTGAAGGTTTACCACATGATCCCTATAAAGTGACCTAAATTGGCCTACCATGATAACCGTAGAAGCCTCTTCTCGAGAAATCTCTAACACGGGAGATACAACTACTAAACTCACTTGACAGTGCTCTTTGTTGATGCTTTGTTGATTAGCATGGGTAATTGTAATGATCATTTTTATCATTATGTAAGAACCTTCCATTAAAAGTCTTATGTTAAAATTCATTTTGGTTTTAAAGTTATAAATTTTAAGCTATGCTAGTTTTGAGTGAAATTACAGTATGGAATAGTCTAGAAAAATCTAAAAATAGTTTAGAAAAGTTGGGAGGTGTTTAATTTGATTCTTGTTAGCTAAGACGATAAGGAACTCATAGAAATTTATGAAATCAAAATTGTGTGAGTAAAACTCCTAGAATTTATTTTAGTGTAAATGGGATTGTTTGAAATGTCCCTGATTTAAGGTATGTTACAAAAAATGAGATTTTTGGACGAAACTAGACATTCCATCCCATCGAAACCACTATAGCGGCATGCACGCTGCTATATCGGGATATCTCTATAGAAGAGAAATTTTTGCTATAGCTATGGTTAGATATGGTCAACACCTACTATAGTAGTGAAAATTATAGTTTAATAATTATTTCTCAAAAATAGTTTATTTTTTTAAAACTCATTTTGCGGCAAGGGGAGTAGGGGGGTAATTTTAGGTGATTCTCACCAGATTTTTATAATTTGGCTTCGTAAAGATAAGGAATTCATCTCCATTAACTTATAGTTGATAATTAAAACTTTAGAATCATTAACTTATAGAGTTCAGGAAGGATTTTATGGGGGATTTTCGTTTATGGTTCAAGGGAGAAAATTATGTAAAATGTTGATGGATTTTGATTATTAACGGTTAATTTACCCTTGAATTTCCGTAATTAACTAATTAATCAATGGATTGATAGTTTTAAGTGTATTACGATAGAAAAGCCCCAGAACGGAAAGGAAATAATCATCAACTTGACCTTCGGGGTTGAAAGTGAGTTATAATTCCGAACATTATAGGTCATTTCATTAATTATGTGTTTATATGCATGTTCTAGACTAAGAGAAACAAAAATTGCATGGAAGGGCAAAGCTTCGGCTTAGAGGAGTTGTACGAGCTTCGTTTGAGGTAGGTGATGGTATTGTAGTTTAAATCAATTTGTACTATATGTTCATGTTAAATACTTTGTAGTGTAGCTGTTAGTATATTTGTTTGGTGTGGTCAATGCAAAGGATTTTTATGTTGTTGCATGATTTTGACCTACCTCATTACTAAATGAGGAGTATTTTGTTATTTGAAACATTTCATGGGTTATTGGTGAAATAAGGTTGGAAGACACTTGTGCCTGGAATTTAGTACATGGATGGAAATGTTCTCCTACAGATCATGGCAAAAGGGTGGATATTTAACTCGTGTTGTGATGAGGATCAGGTGAGTTTGGCAGTTCCACGAGTGCATTGAGGAATATAATTTATGCTTGATAATTGTACATGTCGTGACCTTGAGTTGACTAAACTTAACTTGGTGATAATATATTGACTTCTTTATTGAAATCCTAAGCTGCTTATTTGGTAATTAATGTGCTAAGTATTTGATGATTTAAGCTTGAATTAACCTGTACTATAATTTGGTTATATGTTCATATTCTCATCTTAGGTTGGACAAATGACCTTACTAGTACACTATTGTTTTCTTACGTGTTGATACTACACCTGCTCTTACTTTTGTGGCTACAATGCATATTTCAGCGGCTCTTATGCAACCTCACTTGTGATTCCAGTAGTTGATTCCAAATTTTAAGGTGAGCGACATATCAGGGCTATCATGAGATATCTCCTTATTGACATAATTCTTTATTTCTAGACTTATGTTTTTATTTTAGCTTATGGGATTGCATTTCCTACTTGAAAATTTTAGAAGTTTTGGTACATATGACTTTTGGGTCCTATGAATGGTTTGCTTAAGTACAATGTTCCTTTTTAGCTGTACTTCTATTCTGGTTTAGTTTTGAATTTATTTATTAATGGATTAGCTCTTGACTCTTCTTAGTATTAATTTTAAGATGGCATTTTAGGGAGATGATTCTCCCACTGCGTGAGTAGTATGGGTGCCACTCATGGTGAATTTAGATCATGACAGTAATAGACTCAACCAACTTGACATGCTCAACTAACTCTGAAAAGAATCCCCTAAAACAACTATTTGAGAAGTAGCCAATAGATAAGGACCCTTTAATCCCTTCACAAGCTTATAAATATTCTCTGACTCAACAGAGATGTTGGCGTTAAATACTTGGATAAAGCATGTAAGCGTGCCTCACACTCGACAATAATCATGATGCGCTGCTCCAAGTGATCAAACTTATTATGTGTCTGATCTCTCAAGCTATATGGTACAAACCTCTCCAAGAAAGCCTCTAAAAATTGGGCTCAAGTCATAACAGGAGAAACCAAAGGCCTACAACTGGATAAAGACCTCCACCAATCCCTAGCCATAACCATCAACTAATAGGTAGTATAATCAACTCTATGATACTTAAGGGATTAAAGATTATGTAACTTCTCATGTTAGTCAATCATAAACTTATAAGGGTCCTTGCCAATTGCTCTACCAGGGAGAAATCAAGTAGATAAATCTCTCAAACCTCTTGTGATCATCAGAAAATATCATGGTGCGCAAAATAATTGAAGGAATAGTAAGTGTAAAAGATAATGAATCCACACGCGGGGGGTACCATAGGTGATGATTGTGCCCTGAAGTATAAATAACATATTAAGATGATGGAGCAGATGGAGAAACACCGCTCGAAGTCTGAAAAACACCAGGTACAATAAAGGGAATACCCTTTAAGTGACTCAAAAGGTGAATTAACAAATCCTGAAGCACTGAGGTATTAACTGAACTATTTGGAACCTAATTTAGCATACCCCCTATTTGATAATCATCTAAGGCATACAAAACATTAGGCTCAGGAAAGGCTTCCCTAGAACGTCGTCTAGTTAGGGCAGCTCCTTGTGTCCGTCCTCTACCTCTGGATGGACCACAATCTTTGTCTCATCCTCTACTCGAGTCTCCTATATCGAGTTCTAGCTCAACGTCCCTAGCATACTTGGACTGGTCCTTATCATCTGTTAAAAAAATAATAAAATACAAATTTAGAATATTGGGTATTAACAAACTCACATGACAAGGAATAAAATTAGAAAAGTTTTTCCTAAAGACATCTTAGAGCCTCTCAAAGATATATACGGACATCTACATATTGATCCACAAGACTCTACTAGACATACTGCTCTTACACTTATGAGACCGGTAACCTATCTCTCTGATACAAATTTGTTGCAATCAAAAAGTTAATGTCATGATTGTACTTATCTCAGCCAACCTTGATATGTAAGCCAACTTCGCAAAAGTTAAGAAAAATTCAAAAACTATAATAAAATAAAACAAGATGATACTTTTAGAATGAAGGCATTCCATAAATATAGACAAATGCAGAAGTTTGAACAAAATACATAACCATCCCAAAACCTGATATCATAAGTATAATAGCATCTAAAACCATATTTGAATCTGAATTAATACATGAGTCTGTCTTCAAAATAAATAAATACATCAAGTGCATAAGATGAGGCCTGAAACCAACAATGAAAGCCTAAAGAATGCCAATACACCAAAATCTCCAACTGATCAAGCATAAACTAAGCCATCGTGTGTCGCGCTCGTACTAGGATCTATATTCAAAAAGCACAGTAGAAATGAGTACGGTCTGCTATTACGAGTAGGTATCATAGACCGATTGAGAAAAGTAGAAAATAACATAAATAAAATAATATGAACACACAATTTGCAAGCAGAAAAGTTCCCAGATGGTAGCTCACACTATCTCCACTAACAGTTTTTATATATGTATGAAAATCAAAGAAAACAGGCATACAAGAAAGTACATAAAAACTGATTACACATCAAATAACACATAAAATTAACAAATGAAATACATATGCAAATGAAATTCAATGCAAGGGATGATGAAATAAATATTTCTGACACGTCCCAAACTAGGGACTTGTCGTAAGGGGCAATCCTAAGTCAAACAGGACTAGGAACCGCCCCCGTTTCCCAACCCAACCACCAAACACATACCTTAAGTTGGCTAAACTCCAAACATATAAAAAGATAGTGTATCTAACCATATGGTGACTTTGGGATAAGTCTATATCTAAGACCAGCCCAACCAAGTCCAGCCACCCAATAACCAACCAAAGCATGCGGAAACCATAAATCAATACCCTGATAATAAGCCAATGTATGTATGTACATATAACAAAATAATCCATACCATACCCAAGTCCACAGTTGTCCATACAAAGCCTCTAGACCAACCAAAGAGTACCTAGTCGGGACATGTCCCCGACAATAGCCAAAACCAAAGTTTATGAAATATGAAAAATATGTAAAGTAAACCATGACATGAAATAGATGCCTTCCGAAATATGAACTCTCAGCATTTCAATTCAACATCGACTGTCCCTGAATCCTATCACTAAGCAGGAGAGTAGAATGATCGGTTCCTATATAGCCTGGGTATACAGCTGTCCAAAGATGGGTTAGTGGGTGAACAATAGCATGCACTCATGATAAGGATAAGATAATGCCATTTACAAAGCCAAGTAAAATCCATCCATAATGCATGCAACCATACACATATATATAACTATGTCGGGAAAGGGAACCGAGTTTAGAATGCATTTAAAACCTTTACCTGGGCTGTGTAGCTTTGCCGTCCTAAACCACCCATAGGCTACATGAGTTCAACTCCCCCTACTGAAAGGGCCCTAGTGCGTACAGCTGCATGGCTAGGGAATAAAACCTGGGATGACTAGTACATCCCCTAAAATATAGTGTGACATCATGCACACGATCACCAAGACCAAACCTCACATCAACAAATATGAGTTTCCAGTTTTGGTCCCTCCGGGGCCTCCACCTTTCACGGCTTTGATACATATCCCGTAATTATTGCCCAATTAAAACCATTACCAAACAACCAACCAATCCATTTACCATTTATTAACCAAGGGCATTTATTGGTGGTATCGTCATACCGATGTTACTTGCAAATACTATCCATAGCCAACCATATATAGGTTTAAAGGGACTTCCAAGTGCCCTTCCATTTACCATATTAAACAACTTAGGGAATTCCATGTACTCCCACAAGCATAACCATTTTCATAGCCACCAAGATTTTACCATTTAATCCTTCCATACCATGTACAACATTTATACCATTTAAAACTATTTCCAAACCATTTTAGACCATGCCAAACATTTAAAGAATTTATATCATTTAAACCATGTAAAACCATCCAAATCCATTTAAGTTTCCATTACCAAACCAAACCATGCAAAAGTTCCAATGAAAGTTCAACAATAGAGTGAAAACATTCTTTGAGGCATTTTATCAAACATATTGAGGGAATACCTTTACCAAGACCAAACTAATGCATAAACTACCATAATTAGGGTTACTCAAGACCCATTTGTTAAACCATAACCAACTAATAACCACATACACAAACCGTTAGCAAAAATATGTAAAAACATAGTTTAAACCAATACCAAACCATATGCATCAAGACCCTCAACATATATTTTGAAAACCACCATTCATGATCCATAAATCAAAGTTTTAAAAACAATACATATGCCTTTAATTGGAACTAACAATGAGGAAAGGAGTACATTCCTTATACATGAAGATTCAGAAATCTTGACCTTTGAAAAACATATAGAGAAACCCTAGCCTCCAATCTTCAAGAGTGAGTTTGAGAGAGTATTTGAAGTATTTTAACCTTTAACAAATGTTATGAAAGGCCACCAAGGGTTATATAATATGAGGACATAAGGGTTTAGAAGTAGGAAATATTCGGACTACCTTGGACTTAAAATTAAAAATAATCCATGTCTACGGGTACAACTTACCTATATGATCTGTATCCTAGGGTATAAGTGGTATCCCAACTCATACCTAATACCTTTCCAAGACCCTACTTACTAGTTTCTATACGACTCACACCTCCCTAACTCGTACCTAAGGGTATGAGTGGTGTACCAAATGGTATCCACCAATTGTACCTTAGGCAGATTCCATAAGACCCAGATAATCATGAACCATATGACTACCTTAAACCTCTCGTATGATCCTATATAACTCGTACCAAGATGAGTCATATCTTGGGAAGTAGCCACACCAAATATACTACCTAGTGTATGAGTAAACCACCAAGACTTCCCTTAGATCATATCCAAAGGTATGATTGGTACTCTTGAGTCATACCAAGTCCAGTAAGTCCAAAACCAAGGAAATTTTGTAAGGGTGCAAGATTTAGGGTGCTTCAGTCTCCCTTACACAGATCGTTTATCCTTAAATAATGGGTAAGGTTAGAACAAGCACGAGGTAATGCATTAACACACATCAAACATTTTTTCAACCAAGATAGAGGACAAGAACACAACCATGATGAGAAGATCACCATAAACCCCAACACCTTCATTCTGGCCTTTAACTAAGTTAGAAAAAAAAGACATGTTGATGAACACCTTACGCATGAATTTTTGGGACAAATAACCAAAGTGGATACTTGGAAGCCATGTCCTCCTTCGCATCCCAAATGACTTTTTTGAACCTTTAGTTCCACCATGGAACCTTTACCGAAGCCATACCTTATTTGTTCAAAACCAAAGAACTTACCAATCTAAGATCCTCATCGGGACCTCCCTAAAAGAATAAAGAACTCGAGATACCAATACCACCCAAAGAAACTAACAAACCTAGGACTATCCATACCTCACCCCAACAAAACACATAGATTACCGAATGAATAGGCTCATGCTAAAGGGCAATTCTAATTTGATTTAGAACTTACCAAGGTAGAACACCATGAAAGATTTAGTCTAGATATACACCACCGATTCCATGTTCAAGCCTATCCAAAGTATGAAAAAGCTAACTTAGGCCACTTGGCTTTACTCCTTATCCCTAATTGAAACACTACCCTGCTTTTATCACCATTATACTATGGGAACCGTGAGTAAAGGACATGCATAAACCATATTCAATCATCATAACCAAAATCTCAATCCTATAATTGAGCACCCAAAACCATACAATGATCAAACCATGAAAACATTGTATAGAACCATTCCTTCAAAACCTCTCAAGTACCCAACACAACTATTGGTACATCTTCCAATCACAATATTCAAGTCTATGACTATAGATCCATAGTATGATCTATCATTCTATAGATCTGGTAGTCACCCTAGACTCTCCCCTACTCAGGGACTTCTATATTCCCCATTTTACAATATCACTATGATACCCCGTACTTTTTCCTAGCTCAGTTTAGCTCCTAGTATGTTAAGAGAACTTTAAAAGTGTATAACTCTTAATATGAGTAGAATTTTCCATCTCTAAACCCACCAAACTTTAGATAAATAAATTAACTTTCCAAAAATACTAATTTCACCTTAATCCAATACTCGGATAAGATGTTATGCAGATTTTAGTGAAAAATAGTAGAGCACCGCGTCGCACTGAGGTGCAGAATTGCAATTGTTCAATTTCCAATAGAGCACCACGATTAGCCCATATCACAGTGAAGCTTTAATTCTCATTCTTCCCTTTTCAGTAACTCACCGCGATTGGCCTATATCGCATTAAAATTCTTGATGGGACAGACAACATGTTGTGGTGTAGTGCAAAATGCCACTCGTTCTTTTCCAGAGGTGCAACACGATTATGCCGCATCACACCAGAGGCCAAAATGATACTTGTCCTTTTCTAATGGTGCAACGTGATTAGTCGCATCGTTCCAGAGGCCAAAATAGCACTCATCCTTTTTCCAGTAAGCCACCGCGATAGCATTGCGTCGCATTGAGGCCTAAAATCAGGATTTCCAATTCTAAACTAATTTTTACAAAGGGCAACCTAGTCATTTCCCAATCCCCTAAATCATGTAAAACATAAGATTTAACCTATTCTAAGCATTATATGCTAACTTTTCATCAAATTACTCTCCAAGAAACCCTAGAACCTCAAAACTTAAACCCCAAGAAATCCAAATTCAACCTTTCTTTTTCCAAGACAACCAAACATTCAAGATTCCCAATCCAAGGTATTCAAGAAATCATCTTCAAAAGCATAAATAGGAATTTAAGTTCAAGCTTCTCTATCAATTTCATTAATTAAAGTATGTGAGGTGTTTCAACAAGGATAATTCTATCATCGTTGTGCCCAAAATTAGTTTTAAAGTTAAATTCTATATGAAATTATATGAATTTCAGTCAAGGGCTTGTACCCACTTATTACTATTTGGAGATTATGAGATTTTGAGAGATTTAAATGTTGAATTTCATGTCTATTTTCATATTTTTATCCGTATTGTTGAAATTTCTAGATTTTGAATTGAATTATCAATATTTTCATTATCAAGCATGAACTTTATGATGATATGACATGAATTTGATGCATGGGTTATTAAGCCCTAGTTGAACATTGATGTTTCAAGAATGATTATTCTTTAAGCATCCTATGACTAGTTATTTTTAGATTTTGATAAAGATTTGATCTTTTGATCTCAACTTAGATATGGAATCCACTTTATAGATTTAACTACAATTTACAGTAAATAGATTCACAAGAGGTTGTTTATTATAAACCTGTATGCTAGTTTTAAAAGTGGATTTCTAATAGAATGAGCACACAGATTAGAGAAAGTTGTATTTAGCACCAAGTTGGGTATGTTCTCATGCCCCAGAACTATGAGCCAATGTAGGTACAGATTATTAGATTACTCTCATTTCTTTATGGATGACAGTTACAGATGTGATCACTTAGATTAGGTTATACTCCTTGTCAAGAGTATGAAACCTCTCCCCAATATGAGGTTTTCCCATAAGGGAACTAGACATTGGGCACTATGACAGCTCACATAGTGTATGTCAGTTAGAAGAACCTCCCTACTAGTAAAGACTTGTAGAAAACTAATAAAAGAATTTCCTACAGAAAAGAATAGTTTTTAACAAAATAGCTTTTAGAAACTAAGTGTAAAGAGGTTCACAATTTTATTCAGACATTGCTTTATCTAAGGCATTAGCTATAGATTTTATCTTTCAGATTACAGATATAAAAGCGAGTCCTTTCTATACTTAAACAGCATGACTTAAGGACATAATACAAGTACAACTTTTAGAACTAAGTGTTATGACTCACTAGATTTATACAACATGCTTTATTTTTTATAATTATGATTTTCAGCTTTTAGTTATTCAAGCTTACGTGAGTCATCTACACTTAGCATGCATTCTTATTATAAATATATAATAATGTTGAGATATTGTTTTACTTATGCATTCACCCCCATATACTCAGTACGATCCAAAAGTACTGATCACATATATGTGTATGTGCTACATTGTTTCATAATGTAGGTTCAGGTGCTTAGTTTCAGCAGCGTGAGTGAATTTTGAGCATCTCCATATATATTTCAATAGTTGGAGTCCTCATAATTTAGGTACATAGTTATTTATTTTTTAGCTTATCAGAATAGTTGATTCAGTATTTTTAGTCAACTCGAGTTAGCTGGGGACTTATCCCAGTGGCTCTCTAGTTATTAGTAGTAGAGACTTGTCAGACAGCTAGATTTAATTCAGATTTTTCAGTATTGATTGTCCATACTTTTGAGAAAAATACCTTCAGATATTATGGTTAGATAATTTTAGCAAATAACAAGACAAAGTTCCGTATTTTATCTTTGACTATATATCTATATTTCTTTATGATGAGTATCCAGATTTAGTACAAGGCTTATAGGATTAGCTTGAGACTACTTGTATATCTCGAGCACCGTATGACATCTCAAGACTCATTTTTGGGGTGTTAAAACATTGGTATCAGAGCCTAAGGTTATAAGCATCCTAGAGAGTCAAACAAGCCGTGTTACGTAGAGTCTTGATCATTGACTTGAAATGTGCCACATTAATGAGCATGAGGCTACGGGATATTTTTAGGAAATCATCTCTTTATTTCATGATCTATCATGCTTACAATGTCTCTTTATGCTTTTAACTCATACTCTTATGTGAAAGTTAAATATGCCTCCTCACCGAGCTAATTCACGTAGAAATAATAACTAGCCACCCCAGCCTGCTGACCCTCTAAATAAAAATATATCCCATGCTAAATTTAGGGTTACCTTTCAGGTGTTGGCCCATGCTGTGACTACCAATATTTAGGAAAACCATCAGGAGACAGTCCCACTTCAGTAGAATAGGGATTTAGTAGCAGCCAAAATTCATGACTTCATGAGAATGAATCCTTCTGAGTTTTTTGGGTCAAAAGCAAGTGAGGACCCATAGTTTTACTTAGAGGAGATAAGAAAGATCACCTAAATTATGCATATTTTTTAGAAGGAGAGTGTAAAGTTGGCATCTTATAGATTGAAGGATATATCATATGATTGGGTGGTTATGTGGAAGAATGGTAGAGGTGAGAATGCATCTCCTATGAGTTGGCAGGCATTTTAGTATGAGTTTCTAGACAACTTCTTTCAACTGAAATGAGAGAATCTAAGGTAGAGGAGTTTGTGAACCTGAGGTAGGGCTCGATGATAGTGAAAAAGTACTGTCTTAAGTTCAACTAGTTTTATAAGTATGCCCCTGATACGATGACTAATCCTAGGGAGAGTATGAGTAAGTTTGTTACTGGAGTATCTGGTTTGGTAGTCAAGGAGTGTAGGACTTCCATTCTTATTGGGGACATGGATCCTGCTAGGTTAATGATTCATGCCCAACAGATTGAGGCAAAAAAGTTAAAGGGAAGAGAGAGGGGAAAAAAGGCTAGAACTGGGCATTTTGAGTATGGACAGATAAAGTTTAGTAGGGGAAATCATTCATAGTTTCAGAATTATTCATCTATGCTAGTGCCATCTTTAGCCAGTGGTCCCACTCCTAGAGCTAGACAAGAGTGATGGGGTAAGAATTGTATGTACAAATATCAGAATAGTGTGAGTGGAAAACCCATTATCCTTTATATGCTAAGTATGGTAAGAATTATCCTGGTGAGTATTTGTTGGGATTGAAAGGTTGTTATGGTTGTGGTAAGTTGGCATATAAAATCAAAGATTGTCCTCATGCTAAGCAGGGAAACTGGGATGTTCGTCCCCAAACTTAGGCTACTAGCACACCAGCTCCTCTAGGTCGCCCAATCCCTCCTTAGGGCGCATCATCTAGTACCAGGGGCGGTCAACTCCAGAATTAGTTTTATGATTTACCACCCCATCAGGAGCAAGAGAGTTCCCCAGATGTTTTCACTAGTATGCTTTGTGTCTTTCCTCTTGATACTTATGTGTTGTTAGACCCTGGGTTAAATTTATCTTATGTGACCCTACTAGTTGTAATAAATTTTGAAATAGGTACTGAAAAGATCCCTAAGCCCTTCTTAGTTTCTACCCCAATGGGTGAGTTAGTTGTTTCCAAATAGATTTATAGAAAATGTCCTATCACTGTCTTTCATAAAATCATGTTAGCAGATTTAATAGAGTTAGATATGGTCGACTTAAACCTTATTATTAGTATGGATTGGCTCCATTTCTATTATGTATCCATATATTATCGCACTCGAGTGGTAAAGTTTCAGTTTTCAGATGAGCCAGTCTTTTAGTAGGAAGGTAATTCAGTGTTTCCCAAGATTCATTTTATATCCTATATTAAAGCCAAAAAGATGATCTCAAAAGGATGTATCTGCCATCTAGTTTGAGTCAAAGACACTAAGTCTAAAATTCCAACAATTTAGTCATTTCATGTAGTCAATGAGTTTCTTGATTTTTTCCCGAAGATTTGCCAAGGGTACCTCTCGATAGGGAAATAGAATTTGGTATTGACCTTCTTCCAGATACTCAGCCTATCTCCATTCCTCTATATTATATGGCTCCAGCCAAGCTTAAAAATTTAAAAGAACAGCTTAAATACCTCTTAGATAAAGGTTTGATAAGGCCCAGTATCTCTCCATAGGGCACTCCCATCCTATTCGTGCCAAAGAAGGATAGTTCTTTGCGAATGTGAATTAACTATCGTCAACTGAATAAAGTCACAATCAAAAACAAATAATCGCTTCCTAGGATTGATGACTTATTCGACCAAATCTAAGGTACAAGTTACTTCTCCATGGTAGACCTTGGATCCGGCTATCATCAGCATAGAGTAAGGGAATGTGATATCACAAAGATAGCTTTCCTAAACTGTTACGGTTATTTTGAGTTTCTAGTCATGTCTTTTAGTCTTACAAATGCCCCAGAAGCCTTCATGGACTTGATGAATAGAGTGTTCAAACAGTATTTGGACATATTTATCATAGTCTTTATCGATGATATTCTTGTCTATTCTCGTAGTAAGGATGATCATGTAGACCACCTTAAAATTATATTGCAAACTCTTAGGGATAACCAGTTGTTCGCCAAATTCAGCAAATGTTAATTTTGGCTAAGATCAGTAGCTTTCCTCGATCATATTATTTCCAGTGATGGCATTATAGTTGATCCCCAAAAGACAGAAGCAGTAAGAAATTGGCCTAGACCTTTCTCCCCATCAGACATCAAAAGTTTGTTGGTTTTGCTGGCTATTATAGATGCTTTGTTGAGGGTTTTTCTTCTATTACACCCCCTATGTCTAGATTAACTCAGAAGAAAGTTAAGTTTTAGTGATCAGATTCTTGTGAGAAGAGTTCTTAGGAGTTGAAGACTCGACTCACTTTAGCCCAAGTTTAAGCACTACCTGATGGTACAGATGGATTCATTGTATATTGTGATGCTTTTAACACCAATCTGGGTTATGATTTGATGCACAAAGGTATTTTTATAGCCTATGCCTATAGACAATTTAAGCCTCGCGAAAAGAACTACCCTACCTATGATCTTAGTACCCAAGTTCATCTCAGTTCAATTTTTCATTTGCAGATAGATGGTCATGCAGAGAGGACTATTTAGACCTTAGAGGATATATTGAGGGCATGTGTTATGGATTTCAAAGGCATTTGGGATGACCAGTTTCCATTGATTGAGTTTTCCTATAATAACAGTTACCATTCTAGTATTCAGATGGCCCTGTTTGAGGCTCTTTATGGGCGAAGATGTAGATCACTAGTCGGTTGGTTTGAAGTGGGTGAGGCCACTTTGATTGGTCCAGATATGGTGTTTGAATTCATGGAGAAATTTTAGTTGATTCTAGAGAGATTGAAGGAAGCTCAGAGTTATTAAAAATCTATGCAGACGTAAGAAGGAGAGATCTTGATTTTGAAGTAGATGATCTTGTTTATTTGAAGGTTTTACCCATGAAGTGGGTGAAGAGATTTGGAAAAAAGGGGAAGCTTAGTACCCGCTATGTAGGCCCCTACAGGATTTTGAGTCATATGGGGAAGGTAGCATATGAGATTGAGCTACCTACAGACTTGTCAGCACTTCACCAGTGTTCCATGTGTCCTTATTGAAGAAATGCATGGAAGATTCAGCTATTATAATCCCTTTCAAAAGAACAAATATTTAGAATAGCGTTTCATACGAAGAATTTCCAATAGAGATTCTTGATCATCAGATCCATAGACTAAGGAACAAAAAAGTTCCCTTGGTCAAAGTTTGTGGCGAAATCAGTTTGTTGAGGGAGATACTTGGGAAGCAGAAGCAGATATGCGTATCGATTATCCTCACATTTTCTCCACTAACTCAAATTCAGCTTGAGGTAATAGTCTTTCTTAATTCAATTCTTTTCCAGTCTTAGATTCAGCAATATAGTTATCTTCATTCATGCATTCGCAAATTAGTTCAGTCACTCAATATGAGTTAGATTCAGTTATATAGTTTTGTTTCAGTTGTGCATGCTAGCATATACCCTCAATCCCCCAGAAACTTTAGTTTAACTAGTGTTATTCGAGGATGAATATTTCTAATGGGGAGATATTGTAATACCCTGTACTTTTCCCTAGCTCAGTTTAGCTTCTAGAATGTTAAGAGACAACTTAAAAACTGTATAACTCATGATACGAGTAGAACTTTCCATATCTAGACCAACCAAACTGTAGATAATTGAAATAGGTTTCTAATGAAACCAATTTTGCCTTAATCTAATACTCGGTTGAGAAGTTATGGCGATTTAAGTGAAAAATAGTAGAGCACCGCATCGCAGTGAGGTGCAGAATCGCAATTGTCCGATTTCTAGTGGAGCACCATGATTAGCCTGCATCACAGTAAAGCTCCAATTCCCATTCGTCCCTTTACAATAGCTCATCGCGATTGGCTTGTATCTTGTCAAAATTCTCGATGGGACAAACACCGCATGACAGTGGAGTGCAAAATGACACTCGTCCTTTTCCAGTGGTGCAACGCGATTACACCGCGTCGTGCTAGAGGATAAAATTGTACTCGTCCTTTTCCAGTGGCACAATATAATTATGCCACGTCGCACCAGAGGCCATAATAGCACTCGTCCTTTTTCCAGTAAGCCATTATGATAGTGTCGCATCACGCTGAGGCCCCAAAATCGAGATTTCTAGTTCCGAACTAATTATTACAAAGGGCAACCTATTCATTTCCCAAGCCCCCAAATTGTGTAAAGCACATTATTTGTCATATTCTAAGCATTATATGCTCACTTTTCATCAAATTACTCTCCAAGAAACCCTAGAACCTCAAACTTAAACCCGAAGAAATCCAAATTCCACCATTCTTTTTCCAAGATAACCCAAATTCAAGATTCCCAGTCCAAGGTATTCAAGAAATCATCTTCAAAAGCACTAATAGGAATTCAAGTTCAAGCTTCTCTATCAATTGCATCAATTAAGGTATGTGGGGTTTTTAAAAAAGGATAATTCTTTCATCCTTGTGCCAAAAATTAGTTTTAAAGTGGAATTCTATATGAAATTATTTGAATTTCAGTTTAGGGTTTATACCCACTTATTACCATTTGAAGATTATGAGATTTTGAGAGATTTAGATGTTAAATTGCATGTCTACTTTCGTACTTTTTTGCGTATTGTTGAAATTTCCAGATTTTGAATTGAATTATCAATATTTTCATTATCAAGCATGAACTTATGATGATTTTACATGAATTTGATGCATGGATTATTAAGCCCTAGTTGAACATTGATGTTTCAAGAATGATTATGATTTAAGCATCCCATGTCTAGTTATTTTCAGATTTTGATAAAGATTTGATCTTTTGATCTCAGCTTAGATATGGAATCCACTTTACAGATTTAACTATAGTTTACAGTAAACAGATTCATAAGAGGTTTTTCATTATAAACCCCTATGCTAGTTTTAAAAGTGGATTTCCAACAGAATGAGCACACAGATTAAAGGAGGTAGTATTTAGCACCGAAATTGGTGTGTTGTCATGCCCCAAAACTATGAGCCAATGTAGGTACAAATTATTAGATTATTCCCATTTCTATATGGATGATAGTTATAGATGTGATCACTTAGATTAGGTTATACTCCTTGGCAAGAGTATGACATCTCTCCCCAACATGAGGTTTTCCCATAAGGGAACTACACGTTGGACACTATGACAACTCATATAGTGTATGCAAGATAGAAGAACCTCCCTACTAGTAAAGACTTGCAGAACAGCTTTTAAAAGAATTTCTACAGAACAACTTTATTTCTCATGATTATGATTTTCAGCTTTCAGTTATTCAAGATTACGTGAGTCATCTACACTTAGCATGCATTCTTCTTACAAGTTTATAATAATTTTGAGATATTTTTTTACTTATGTATTCAACCCCATATACTCAGTACAATCCAGAAGTATTAATCCGCATATACGTCTATGTGCTACATTGTCTCATAATGTAGGTTTAGCTGCTCAGTTTCAGCAGCGTGAGTGACTTTCAAGCATCTCCATTTCTATCATGACAGTTGGTGATTCCTCATAGTTTGAGGACCTAGTTATTCAGTTTTCTGCTTATTAGAGTAGTTTATTTAGTATTTTCAGTCAGCTCGAGTCAGCTAGGAACTTGTCCCAGTGGCTCTCTAGTTATTAGTGTTAGAGGCTTGTCAGACTGCTAGATTTAATTCAGATTTTTCAATATTGATTGTCCAGAATTTTGAGATAAATACCTTCAGATATTATATTTAGATAATTTCATCTTATAACAAGACAGAGTTCCGCATTTTAGCTTTGACTATATATCTATATTTCTTTATGATGAGTATCTAGATTTAGTGGAAGGCTTACAGTGTTATCTTGAGACTACTCGTAGTTTTGAGCACCGTGTGACGTCTCGGGACTCATTTTCGGGGCGTTACAATCACTATGCTCCCCAATACAACTACCATCCTAACACAAGAAAAATCATTTAACGAACCGAATTACAAGAATTACCTATGCCAACTAAGGCAAGACAAAGACCCCTCCCGAAACAAGACACAACACCATAGGCACAAAGTACTTCATAATAACCACCTAAACCATAATGAAGAACCATCCCAACACAATCATACCTCCAAGGAGTCCTTAATATCGGAAACCGAAAGTAACACAACCATATATAGCATGAGTAATGTAATGTAAGTCAAAACTCATATTTCGGGAACCGGGCAAATACCAAACACGAACCTTAGGCATTCATGCTATAAGAATGAGTATAACACTAGTAGAGTACCAAGATAGAAGAAAATCACTAGAAGATGCAACCCGACCTTACCTTAAAGTCCACCACTAAAAGTGAATTCTAAATTAACCACCAACCTCCATCCCATTACACCAACGAACATAATTGTCTGCTCTAAAGGGTATCACCGAAGACGTACACCAGGGATGCTTGGTTCTCCCATACCCAAAACCTTATTCATCTTAATTCTACCTAGAGCCCAACATAGACATGGAAAAACCATTAGACGAAATTGACTCCAAGGTTTCCAATAAACATCAAAACTATTTAAAATCAAACCATGGCCACCAAGGCCTTTCCAAAACTATTTGAATCCAACCAAAACCAATTCATGTTGCTTCAATCATTTATGCAATGCAAAGATTCAAGAATAGTCAAATCATATGACAAAATTATATCCAATGGCAATTTCACAAATATTTTGAGGGTATAAAATTTTCAAAACCAAAATCAAGTAATTGGGGAATCCATAGTACCCCGAAATCCATTTAACATTCTCATGCATCCCACAATGTTCATAAAAA
This sequence comes from Capsicum annuum, assembly GCF_002878395.1. Lineage (NCBI taxonomy): Eukaryota > Viridiplantae > Streptophyta > Magnoliopsida > Solanales > Solanaceae > Capsicum > Capsicum annuum. The sequence goes on along the minus strand of NC_061120.1, from coordinate 25,558,094 downwards.
TAAAAAGCACGAATAATGCATCATAACCCATGGAAAATCACTTAAATGAGTAATCATGTCAAAGACCTCAATTGTGCCAAAACCCAATTTCAAAACCATGAATTTAATAATTAATTTCATGCCAACAAGAAAGTACAAGTGTAGGGACAAGGATACAAGAAAGCTCCATGATCTAACCTATCAAATTAGTAGATCCCCAGTCCCTCTGCTCAACCTGAATTCTCGGCCTATATAGTACAACTCTACCACTATTGTATTTTCCAATTCATCAACGTCATCCAAACTACTAGTTTACCTTCACAACTCATACATTGCTATTTCCGAGCTTATCATACTCCCTTTTATTAAACTTAAGCATCTTCATTCTAGCCTAGGATCTACCAACAACTATGTACTACTAGGAAAGTAACCTTATAGGATATACACAAGCATAGTCCACCCCACAAGGGGGACACTCCAAATTTCTTAGTCACCCTCCAAAAACCTATCCATTTCCAGGGAAAACCATTCCCCTTATGCATGCAAGAACAAAACACTCCACAGGGAACATTAAGACTAACGAGACCTTCATCTAAGAGATTTCTTAACTTCTTCTTAACATTTTTTAACTCCACCAGAACCATTATATAAAGAAGGAACAAAAATTTGGACAAGTGTTCGAAATAAGACTAACACTAAACCAACCTTCCCATTAGAAAGACACCATGAGGGTCATCAGAAAAGACCCCAGGAAATTCATTCACCACTGAAATCAAATGCAAAGAAAGACCTTCCGAGTTAAATCTTTAACCTAGGCAAATAAAAATGACATCCCTTTTGAAACCAACCTCCAAGTTCTAAGATATGATACAACTGTTTCCCTTAATAGCTATGGAAAAAATCATCCTTCCATCCCATAATCGACTCACCATGGAGCATAAAGACAACCTTTGTATGGTCTCAATATCCCAATGACATATAGCACCAGTGCAACCAATCTATTCCCTCAAATAACATCAAAATCTAATATATTCGAGTCATACAAATCCACTAAGACCCCTTTGCTACCAACTTTCATGACATGAGGCTACCCCCCAGTTGCGACAATGGTGCTTACAGCCCTAAAACACCACAAGGTAACCCATGAACTGGTTTCTACTGTGAGCACTGAATAATATGGTAATAAAATACACATGTGTGAAAATAACAGAATAATGCCAAAGGTTTTAAGTAAAGAGATTAATACGATGAAATTTCTCAAGTTCAAAATATAAACGAACATACTAAAATCTAACTAAAAAGATTAACAAACCAACTGACTAGCTAAAAAGCCTTTACTAACTGACTGTGGAGTTGATGGGACAAACCCCCAACTAACTCCAACTGAATGAAAATACTGACTTACTAAGATAAACTAAAATAACAAAATCATGTCCTCGATAGATAAGGACTCACCATAACTACTGCCACTGATAAGATAAACTGTCTAAGCATGATCGGGAAACTGAGCATCTGATCCTATAATATAAGACATCATAGCACAAAAAAAGTATGCGGTCAGTACTTTAAATATACTGGTATATGAGATGGGGTTAGGCTAAAATACATGGGTTAACTGTACATGAAGTAATGACTGGCTAAATAGCATGAGATAACTGAATGTGCATGCATGCAAACTGAGATACTAAGGATACAAGACCAAGCATGTAATATTTTTTGAAATAATTTGTAAAACTGAAATACTAAAATCTGATAACTGAATAACTGGAAGTCTGTATGCTATAGTCAAGAAAAACTGAACTAAATTCTGTATGGAATACTGAATTGAAATCATGAGAGGTATCATCTAACTGGCATGCCCTAATATGAGAAAATTGGGGTCCAACTTATAATCCCAGTTGGAAGGGTATCAGTACCATGCTATGGGTAATAACAATAACTATGAGTCACCCTCATCTGGCTGGTGCAATAATAAAATATGTGTTACTCTCACCTGGCAGGTGAATACTTTATCAACCCTCAACTGGTAGGTTGATATCTCTAACCTACGCTAGCTATGTAGTTTTGGAACCAAGGGGCTGCTACTAAAGGTCACACCCTCTACTAGTAGGTGTGCCCCCATTCCTAGGTTCGCTCGGTGCTAAATCCTACTCCCAACTGAACTGACATTGATTACTAGACTAAACTAAGTTTAACTAAATAAACAACCGATCTAAATAATTGACTAAATGATAAGGATCCTATTTATTTGAAACCATTTTTCCAATACTAAAACTATATAAACAACCAAATTTTGGGTATTCATAACCCCCAACACTAAATGGAAATAATAGTAAGGACATATAACAGCCTTGAAACCAAAGTAGGGGATCATTATTCAAAAACCAATATTTAGGCATTTCATCAAACACATGGAAAGAATAAACTCAAGCATGGGAATTGGTAAAGCATGGAAAAATAACATAGTTACAATACCAAAACCATAAATTAGAGATTTAACATAAAAATATCATCATCCAAACGTGCAAGGGCTATTTTTAATGAAAACACTTGTAAACCTCATGTATAATCAAAATTCATAAAAGCTTCATTGAGATAACTCATTATAAGTATGTAAATTTATGATTTACAACATAAAAATATGTTCTTGGACTCCATGGGTAAAAAGAGTCCACGAATGAATATCACACATACTTTATTGACTGATTTCTTAGAGGATTCTTGGATTGGAAACTTGAGTTCCTTAATTTCTTATGAAAAGTGCTTGAATCTTGTTCTTGGGAATGAAAGAGGGTTTTTAGTTGCTTACTGATTACTTAGGGTTAAGAGAGAGGAGTTAATGTGATTAATACTTCATCAAAATGTTTTGAAGTGATTAGGGATGGTTTAGGGGTATGAAATGACTTCAATACCCTTAATTTAAGTCAAAACAGAGTGTTTTTGGTACTGGGAAATAACCTAGGCGACGCAAAGTCAATCGTCCATGCCAAGGTGGGAGATTCCTTGCCAATTGCCTAGCCCTGGGCTGGGTGACACAAGGATAATGGCCTAGCCAATCACACACCTATTCTAGTAGCCTTAGGCGATTGTTTGGCGACACATACCCCTTTGCATGGCCATAACTTTTCGTTTGGTTATTATATTAAGGTGAAATTAGTATCGTTGGAAAGCTAATTCTATTATCTACAATTTGGTAGGTCTTAAGCTAACAAATTCCACATATACAAAAAGTTATACTAATTCAAATCTGACCTTTGTGGAATCAAATATCAAAATTTGCCCAAATCAAAGGCTCTTAGCTCACGTTGCTCTAAGTGACACTTATAAACATCTTTCCCATCTCATAATCCATCTTCGCACTAGTTTGATGATCATGAAACATAGATTCAAGTATTAATCACGGGACTAGAGTTTACTTATGTAGCGATGAAGGTCGAATTTCTAGCTTAGAAATGTATAGGGTGTTACAACATCCCCCCTTGGGAATATTCATCCTTAAATGAGACTGGTTAGACTGAGAGTACTGAATTAAGGTAATTGAGATCACATACTAGACATTCATGATTGAGAATATAATTGCATAACTGATTCTAAAACATGATACATAAACTGATATTTATAAACTGAACTGATTTCTTGAATACATACAATGACATGAGACTGGTAATAAAGATGAGATAGAAATGAAAGAGTCAACTTATTAGTAACCATTACCTCAAGATGGATCTAGTTTTATGAAGAAAAGATAAGAGGTTTAGGACATGAAAACTCAGGGTATTACCATATCACCCTCTTGAGATACTTCATCCCTCGAATGGTACTGACTTGGCTGAAATACTAAAAAAAGACTGAGATGATTCACACGACACTTATGAACTGAATATCTCAATCTGACATGATGCACCATGCATGAACTAAGCTGAATTCGTAATTTGCATGGATGCAAATAGTTTACCTCATAGAATGGTCATACTCATGAAACTTCAGATAGTAAGACTAGATCGACAGATGGAAAAACCATAGGAACTTACCTGTCGGACTGCTAAACTGAATTGTTGGGTATATGGAGTGAATCATACTGAAAGCTTATAGTCAGCTATACATTCCACTTCAAAACTACACTTCACTTGAGGCTACTTAAAATGTTCAATTGGGCACTGATAACTCTACCTGCTAAAGTCTGAGCTGAACTGAAGTCTCCCACTAGGTTCAAGCCTACTCGAATCTACAAAGGCCACATATAACACTATAATACCAGTCTGAATCATGAATTTAATACAACCTATATATTCATAACTTCTCATCTCATGAATAAATCTTATTACCACTTCACAACAATATTTAACCCTTACTAGACATTCACTAACATGCAATGCATCCATCCACATATATATAAACATGACATTCAAGCCTAACATTATTACCACATATACACTTCTAAACAAATGCCCATGAAAGCATCTTTCTCATATCCTCCAAAGCTCTATCATCAACAACTTCCATGAACTACTGTAATGCCCCGAATCTAATACCTGAAATATTACACAAAGCTAGCAATCCTGAAGGACCATAAGCTAACCCATGACTGATATCTATAACTAAGCACTGCATAATATACTATAAAAGGGCTGAAAGGCCATAAGGTTCAAATATCTGATAAAACATAACATCTGGAATCATGGTATATCAATACCAAAATTAAAATAAATTGTCTGAACATGCTAGTCTGAAAGCCTCTAAATTTTTTGAAAACTGTGGAGTTGATGGGACATGTCACCAACTAACTCCGTCTACTAAAACTAAAATAATAAAGTAATAAAATAATCATGCTATCCTCAAATGATGAGGACTCACTGTAAATCTACTGCTGCTAGCTGAATTTGGAGCTAAGTGCAATCAGGAACTTGAGCATCTGAACTTATGGTATAAAATACCATAGCACAGAAGAAAAGTATATGTCAGTACATCTGAATGTATTGGTATGCAGAGTGAGGTAGGCTAAATGCATAGGGTTCATATGCATGAACAATACTAACTAACTGAATAACATGAATATGAGAATGCATGAATGAATACATAACTGTAAATGAGATCATGATAATACTGACTACTGAGTCTGAATATTGATAACATGAGTTTCATATAACTGGTATATTGTTAACTGAGTGACTATGTCTGACAGTCCTGATTCTAATAGAACTAGCTAAGTTTCGTACTGAACTGAGTGACTGTAGTCCTTAATCTGAAGAACTATCTGAGTTCTTTTACTGAGACTAAGACCGAGACTAGGGAAGTAGTCATCTAACCAACATACCTTTTTTTGTATAGAGTTGGGGTCAAATCTTTAACCCCAATTGGAAGGGTATCAATACCGCACCACTAGTAAGGACAAGCTGTGAGTGACCCTCATCTGGCAATGTCTCTAAAGGAGAATGGTGGGACCCTCATCTGTCAGGTTAAACCACTTCATCAACCCTCAACTGTCAGTATTGATGTCTCAATCCTATGATGGCTACCTATGTCTAGAATACAAGGATTTGGTTCGCTCGACGCTGAATCCTATTCCTAACTGAAAAGACATTGAACTGATTATACTGAGATGAACTAGACTGAGTTCACTAAATTCTATGGACTAATGAAATATTACTGAATTCTGTTAACTGACTAAGCTCATGAGATTACTGAGTTTTCCCGAGTCATGTAACTAATTGAATTCTATTGACTTCTTAAACTAACTAAGAATACTACTGATCATGGGATGACTGAGGTAATCATGAAACTAATACTGGCTCTAGGCACACAGCTAAATTGTTGGGTACAAGTACACCCAGGACTCGATGGCATAAAACTGATAAGACATGACACTTCTTGAACATATGACCATAGTCAACAATTCATAGTACAAATATTAGAGATTTTCATGAAGTATTTGTATATCATAAGCTTACACATGAATAGGAATACATATAAACATATCATAATTTCATAAGTCTAATATCATGAGCTTTCCACCAAACCATTACAATGCACAACAATAACATGGAGGTTATTGTAAACATAAGGGTAAAGCATGGATTCATCAATTTGGTCACAATTGAGTGATAAAGCATAATTTTTATCCTTTTAGGCATTTTAGCAAACACCTTACATGCATAACTTAAGGCTTAGGCATGAATATAAAAATAATACATCATGGCAATATCTTTCACTTCAAATACAAAAATTCCAACCACAAGCTAACATAATTTAATTATGTCTATTAAAGATTCCAACTTGGTAATCATACAACAACATAAACATGGATATGATTCAAGTCATAACATAGAATTCAAAATTTATATTTTTGAAAGGGGTTTCTCGAGCTTCATGGGTGAAAGGAACCCATGAATCAACACTTTACATACCTTAGATGGAAGTTTCTTAAAGATTACCGGTGGAATCTCCTGGATTAGAACCATCAATTGAAAACCCTAACTTGTTCTTGAGGGAATTTGAGAGAAACAACTATATTTTGGTGAAAACCAAGCTAAATCTCGTGTTATAGGCTTATATAGGGGTGAGAAATTGACCCTTTTGCCCATAAAGATGCGGAATTTAATGAATGAAAATTGGGTATCAACACGATTGGTGATGCGGTGCATCGATGGTATCGATACGATACCCAATGCATCGCGCAATGATCACGCTAAGCCTCACTAATTTTGACTCTGGCAACCTACAATAATGTTAACCAACACGATAGGTGACACGGCATGCCAAGATCGCATTAGTCTACTATTTTAGGACACCAAACATGGCCTAAACGAGTTTTGAAAAATCTGAAACTTATCCGAGAACACCTATTGACCTCTCTGATCATGAATCAAAAAAAATATGGACCATTAAGGGGCATTAAGGTCACAAAATGAGATTGCCAACTTTTGAAGGACAAAAATAAACTAAGTCTGGGAACTTCGCTAGAATTTTCTAAGTTTGAGACCCCTTGACAAGCCTAAAAGGATGAATTAAGCTTAGAAATTTTATGGGGTCTTACAACTACCCCAAGAAAACACACGAAAAAATTTCAACTAACCTATACATATATCAAAAACTTAGCCTTAATCTTGCTTCACACTAACAACCTTAGTTAAAATAAGCATACAATAATCTTTCGTCAGCAAGAAATATTTACTCTCTCCCATCTAAACAACCGTTCATCTTCACTATCTTAATATTAAAGTGTAACACCCCAAAATCTAATCTCGAGACATCAAATGGTGCTCAAGGCTATAAGTAGCCCCAAGCTAACCCTTTGAGCCTGCTACTAGATCTGAACCTTACTTTAAGATAATCTAATCAAGAAATAATACTGTATTATACCAAAAACTGAACTGTAGATACTGTCTGAATAACAAATACTGAAAGTCTGTAATTAAATTCATAGTCCGACAAGCCTCTACTACTAAAGAACTAGAGATCCATTGGGACAGACCCCCAACTGACTCGGGCTAAACTGAAAATAATAACTCAATTACTATGAAAGCTAAAAATATGAAGAAGTAGGCCCTCAAATCATGAGAACTCACCACTGTGGAAGCGTAGATAGAAATGCTCAAACTACTCACATCATTGATACTGAGCACCAGAACCTACACTATAATACAATGTAGCACATAGACATATATTTGGATCAACACTTTAAGGATGTACTGAGTATATGGAGGTGTAATGCATCATCATAATTAGAAAGTAAACATCATCATAATTAGAATTTAAATGCATGTGGATGTATATGACTCACATAAGCTTGATTATCCAAAATATCAAAATATAAAATCATGTATAACAAATCATACTTATAAATCTAGTGAGTCATAACACTTAGTCTTATAAAAGCTTTTCTATCATTCTTTTCTTTTGAAACCTATAAGTTTTGGGCTTATAAAAGCTTTTCTATCATTCTTTTCTTTTGAAACCTAGAAGCTTTGGGATCTTTGGAAATCTTGGAACTTTGGGACTTAGGGAGTTTCTTCTAACCAACATAAACCATTTGAGCTGACATGGAGTCCAATGTCTTACCTACGTTGGGGAGAGTTGTTCTACCCTTACTATCAGAATAGAACCTTAACTTAAGTGATCACTATCTTAGTCCACTATGGGCAAATCAGAAATCTATGGTGGCATGTTTGGGGAAGGAGACCTTGGAATCATACCCAACTCGATGCTAAATACTACTCCCATACTTATTGCTTAGAACTTTTAGGAAACCTACCTTAAAACAGCACAAGGGTTTATAATGAACACCAATTATACTTCTTTTTGCTTTAAATCATAAACTGTATGAATGATGTGGATTCCTGTCTTTGTTGGGATCAATAGATCAACTTTCTTTATCAAAATCTGAAAATAGCTAATCACGGGATGCTTAAAACTTAGTCATTCTTGAAATGTCAACATACAAACTAGGTCTTAGTGACCCATGCTTCAATTTCATGTCATACACCATAAGGTTTATGCTTGATAATATAAATATTCATAATTCAACTTAAAATCTAGAAAATACAATCATACACATTGATTTTTTGAAATTAGACATATAATTAAATATCCAAATCAATTAAAATCTCAAAATCATACAATTAGCAACATTGGGTATAAACCCTAACTTAAATTTCATGGGAAATTATACAAAACTCACCAATTTATAATTTAAAGTAAGTTTTTGGGCACAAGGCTGAAAGATTTATCCTTGTTCAAAATCCCACATACCTTAGATGATGAACTAGATGAACAACCTTGCTTTTGAGACTCTATTTGTGCTCTTGAACGATGGTTCTTGGAATTCTTGTGTTGGAAATCTTGACTCTTGAATTAATTTAGAAAAGGAATAGTGGAATCTTAGGATTCTTGAGGTTGATTGTTGAAACTTAGGGTTTTTGGTTGAGAGAAATCTTGAGAAATATAATATATGATGCTTGTAACAGCCCTAAATCTTGTGTTTGGACAGAATTGAGGGTTGGGAAAAGTCCAAAATACCCTTTTTAACTTCTAAATAAAATTAAAAAAAATGAACTGGGGTTTCGATTTAATGGACCACCGCGATGCGCCACTATCGCGGTGGCTCACTGGAAACAGATGAATGGGAAATTGGGGTCCTCCGTGGTGCGGAGCTACCATGTTGTCCCACTGGATTTTGACACTTGGGACATAAAACTTCAATGCAATGTGCCTCCATTGCGGTGCCTTATAGAAATGCCATTTTAGCCTTCGGCATAATGCGCCACTATCGCATTGGGCTACTGGAATTTGACAATTGGGAAAATGGACCTTTCCGTGATGCGCTAATATCACGAAGGTCCACAAGAAATTGACAAATTGGAAATTTGGACCTCGTCGTGATGCGCCAACATCGCAGTGGTCTACTAAAAAGTGACAATTATGAAATTTTCCTTCACCGAGATGCGGTGACTACCCAGTTGGCATGCTGTCAACTTAAAAATGCTCTAACTTTTTCACCGAGTGTTGGATTTGGACAAGTTTTGTATCGATGGAAAGCTTATTTAATTGACCACACAATGAAAAGTTGAAATATAGAAAATTCTATGTGAAACAAATATTAATCATTTTGGAAGGCTTCCCTTAACATTCTTGAACGAGTTTAAGCTAGAAAAAGTTTGGGGTATTACATTAGGAGAGGTCACTAAAAGGTTAGAACATAAGGACCCGAAGCATGAAGGAATACTATGCATAATATGAAACTAAATTGAGGCCTGAGGAAGAGTATCAACGGCATGAATTCATTACAGAGATTGAAACTGAAGGCATACAAGACATAATGTGAATTTCACTAGTTATTCAGAGCGCACCATCAGTTATGGGAAATGAGCATACTGTAAAGCATGAGTACATGAGTTATATGCTGCATGACCTGAGTTTGGAGTTCATAAATTCATGGAACATGATTCATACTACTGAGTGAACTGGAACTTTTTATACTAGGAGTTTGAAGCGCACATAATTTTCTACAAGGTGCATGAATATAAGCTATGTTCATGGAGATGACTTGAAAGGAATGAGTAGATATCGTGATGACTGAAGTATAAAACTTTGCACTGAGATAAGACTGGGTCGAGCATCCTCCTCACTTACTAATGCTCTACAATACACTGGCATTACTACTAGAATTTGAGAGCCTGACTTGGTTACTTGTTCTTTTATCAACCTATTTACTTTAAGCCGTCATTCTAAGTCTATGGACCCTTTTAATAAACTCTAAACTGAAATACAAGCACTTTACTCTAGAGTCCAAGGTATAATAACACATAAATAATAAACTCATCCCAAAGGACTACACCTGAAAGTGTAAAACCAACTGCTCGTACTCCCTTCTGAGATATAACTCTTAACTTTCTATAGCCCCAATAGTCATCATACAATAACTTAAACACTGATAAACTTAGAATTTTTAGAAGTATCACCCTACCATAAGTTCACACCATCTAGAACTTCAACTTTTCTTTCTATTAGCTCAGTCTTCAAAGATCTAACACTTTACATGGATAGCCCCAAAACTTTAGTGAACCATACTAACCTCCTTCATATCCTACTAAAATCATATCTCTAAACTTATATCTTTCTCTAAGACATGAGAATTACCATTACACCAACTTACCCAACATCAATAACCTATAGCCCATAACTTAGCTGGTAAGAACATCGCATACTATATTACTAGCCTTATTCAAACTTATCAACTCAAGGATACTATCTAAGCACACATACTTTAAAAACTTATAAATACTTCAATCCCATATCACCTTAGGCATACCTCTGAATCACACCCATACCACCATGCTTAATTTCAAATTAATGAACTTAAATTCCTGCATACACTGCTTCAATCCTACTAGTTCACCTTTCATACAACTAGGCCCATGGATACATAATCTACTAGATTTAGACAGAGACTATCCCCACTTTACTACTGTTAAACTTCTAGGTTCATGCTTTTAAACCTAGATCATAAGTTGTCATAGGATTCTGAGAAGGGATCTGAGGGCTCATCTGACTTTGGCTTAGTTCACGATTTTTCATAATCATGAATGAAATCCTTCAAACTTTGGAACTTAAAAGCACTGATGGGATACTTTTGAGCCTGCGTACAATTCCATAACTGTCTGTGGGGACTTTTTAAGAAAACTCTATCTATAGGAATTTAAGCTTCACTATTTCTATTACCTTATAATAAGGTAGAGTTGACATGAATGAAGCATGATGAAAATCTGCATGAGTTTCTTAGAGTACCTTTTTATAGGATGATCTGAGACATGAAAGAACAAAAATATATCCTAAAATGTCTTATAGCCTCTTATCCATAAGTGTGGCGCTCTTTACACCTAAGAATAAGACTCTACTCAATGCGGCTTTCAGACTCTCTAGGACATTTTAAAACCTTAGGCTCTAATACCAAGTTTTTTCACAACTTGAGGCTACCCCTAGTCGTGACTAGGTGTTTACAACCCTGAAAGACCACAAGTTTGTAACGCCCCAAAAATAAGTCCTGAGATATTACACGATGCTTAGGGCCATAAGTGACCCCAATCTAAACCTTCTAATGGAATAACTCATAAGCAACTGAATAAAATACATAAATTTGAATGAAATAAGTGGAAGATGACTCTTTTCTTAATCTGATCAACACAGAACTAAGTTAAAATGATTACAACTCTACTTTTAAAAAAAAATACTGGAACCAAATACATTAACTCTACTGACTGTCTATGAAGCCTCTACTAGTATTGACTTTAGGTAGCTGGGACATGACCCCCAGATATCCCAAAAAAATACAACTGAATAAATAAAAATAAAATTGTAACACCCCGAGTCTGTACCCCGGATGCTACACGATGCGCATAATCCCGAAGGACCACAAGCTAATCTATGACTAGCACCTGCTATAATAACTGTGTAACAAATACTATAATAATTATTGAAATAGGTGAAAAATATGACATAAGGTTCAAATCTATAAATAAATCTGAATGCAGTATCAAAATACCAAAACTGAATATAAGTACTGAAAAACTTAACAACTGTCTGAAAATACTCTAGTTTGAAAAACCTCTAACTGTCTAAACCATGGAGTTGATAGGACAAGCCCCCAACTAACTCCATCTACTGAAATAAAAATGAAGTACTATAAATAATAAGCATGTCCTATAACTATAAGGACTCATCACTACTCTAAAAGATGAGAATTTGAAATGCTAAGGGTGCTCTAGAGCCCGTGCATTTGAACCTATGATATAAGAATCATAGTGCAAAAAAGTATGCGTTAGTACATTGAATGTACTAGTATGCTCAGTGAGGTAGGCTGAAATGCATGGGTCCATATGCATGCATAATAGTAAATGAATAACATGAGTATGAGTGGGTAGGAGTACATGCATGAATAACTAGACTGTAATTTAGATCGTGCTAATACTGAGTACTGAATCTAAATACTGATAATCGATATTTGAGTTCATGAATACTTTATTACTGATTATCTGAATAAATGTATCTAATAGTTCTAAATATTTTGGAACTTTACAGAGTTCTGTACGAAGCTGAGTGACTATGTCTGATAGTCCTGAATATGTAGAACTGAACTGAGTTCTATCTTGTGACTGAGACTGGAACTGAGATTGGGGGAAGTAATCATCTAACCGATATGCCCCTTCTCTAACTGATTTAGGGTCCAACTTGTAACCCCAGTTGAAAGGGTGTCAATACCGTTCCATGGGTAAGGATAAGTGTTGAGTCACCCTCATCTGGCAGGTACTTTGAACGAGAATGGTGGTACCTTCAACTGGCAGGTAGATCACCTTACCAACCCTTAATTAGCAGGTTGATGTCTCAACCTATTCTATTTACATAGTTCTAGAATGCAAGGACTGCTTCTAAGGATTACACTCTCTACTGGTGGTGAGTCCCCATTCTTGGGTTCACTCGGTGCTGAATCCTACTCCCAACTGAATTCTAAACTGTACTAGGTTGGACTGAACTATTACTGATCATACTGTATAACTGAAATGAACAAATTTTACAGAACTGAGCTGGACTGATTCTAAGTTTACTGAGTTTTCCTAAGCTCCATAACTTACTGAATTCTACTGATCGAGATATGACTGATTCTACTCTGTGATTGATGATGGATCTAGAAAAGTAGCTAAACTGTCGGGTATTAAATACCCCCAGGACTCGATAGCACAAACTTAAAAGATTGGACTGAATTCTAAACTGTACTAGGTTGGACTGAACTATTACTGATCATACTGTATAACTGAAATGAACTAATTTTACAGAACTGAGCTGGACTGATTCTAAGTTTACTGAGTTTTCCTAAGCTCCATAACTTACTGAATTCTACTGATCGAGATATGACTGATTCTACTCTGTGATTGACGATGGATCTAGAAAAGTAGCTAAACTGTCGGGTATTAAATACCCCCAGGACTCGATAGCACAAACTTAAAAGACATGGCATAATTCTTGAGACATGGTAACCAACAACTTAGTTATCATTTATTCATTTAGGCATTCAAGCAAACACTTGCATACATACTAAACATGATATAATTTTACTATTAACTCACATGGACAATTCATCAAACAATTTTAGGGCATAATATATGCACAAATTACTAAAACAACATGTAGGCAACGTGATTCAATTCCAATTACATAATTCTAAGATTTTCAACACGAATTCACATAATAAAGAACACATATGCAAGTGTTTATTTTACTCCAAGGGTGGAAGGAATCCTTGGATGAACACTTCACATACCTTAGTTAAGGAATTTCTGAAAGTTAATGGTGGAACCTTGAGTTGTTGATTTGAAAATGAAGCTTCTAGGGTTATGTTCTTGAGAAAATTTGAGAAAGAATGAGTTTATTTGCTCCCTAAAGTGATTAATTTCGTGTTTTGGGGGATGAAGGTTTAGGGAAAAGACCTAACTATCCTCAAGGATATGGTCTTTTAATGACTAAAAACTGGACCATCGACGCACAGACGAATGCGCCGCATCATTGGCATTGACGTGATAGCCTACGTGTTGTGTTGAGTCCGCACTGACTCACTAGAAATTGACGCTGGGAGCTGGGGAAAACATTCATCAATGCAATAGTCGATGCGACACACCAAGATTGCATTGATCCACTATTTTGGGGTTCCAAAGAAGCTTCAAATGAAGTTCGAATAATCCGAACCTTATCCGAAAATACCTTCGGACAATCCTGATCATCACTCAACCTAAATATCCATATTTAATGGATGTAAATGCCATGAAATAATAGTTCCAACTTTTGAAAGCTAAATGACACTAAGTCTGAATACTTAGCTAGAATATTCTAAGTCTGGGACCCCTTAACAAGCTTAGAGGACTGAATTAAGCTAAGAATTTTGTAGGGTCTTACATTATCTCCCCCTTGGGAACATTCATCCTTGAATAAAACTGTTGAGATTGAGAATACTGAGAGACTGAACTTAGAAACTTGGCACGCACAACTTGAACATGGTTTCATGACTGATATTACTAATACACTGAATTGTCATGCTGAACATGCATATCTGATGCACGAGCATATAGCGGAACATGATTCATGAATGCATGAATGGGATTAGTGATAAGATGAGTTTCTTATACTAGACATGCATATCTGATGCATGACTACATGACTAAACAGAATCATGAACATATGACTGAACATGCAATAGTAACTGATACCAAGTTTGTAACTAAAATCAGTACATGAAACTGAATAAGCTTCAGGAAAACTATTACCTTGAGCTGAATCTGAGGTTATGGTGAAGAGGTGAGAATACTTGGTCCTCATATCTACTTCTGCTTTCCAAGTATCTCTCTCAATGAACTGATTCCGCCATAAAAATTTAACTAGAGGGACTTCCTTGTTCCTCAGTTTGTAAATCTGATAATCAAGGATTTTAACTGGAATCACTTTGTAAGAGAAGTTGTTCTGAACATGTATTCCCTCTAGGGGATTACGGCTGATGGGTCACCTATACATTTCTTTAGCAAGGAGACATGAAACACTGGAACTCAAGCTTGTAAGATACCTTTCTGAAATGGCTGAGAATTCAGTAAGGACCGATATATCGGGGACTGAGCTTCCCCTTCTTGCTAAACCGCTTCACTCCTTTTATAGGAGAGATCTTCAAGTTCACTTAGTCACCAATCTCAAACTTGACATCTTTTCTTTGCACATCTGCATATGATTTCTGCCGGCTCTAAGCAGTCTTAAGTCTTTCCCTAATCAACTAGACTTTCTCTAAGGTATCAAATAACAAGTCAAGCCCTACCACTATGGCCTCACCCACTTCAAACCAACCAATGGGAGATCTACATCTCCTCCCAGAAAGAACCTTAAACGGAGCCATCTAAATACTGGAGTGATAGTTGTTGTTATATGCGAACTCAATCAAAGAAAAGTGTTCATCCCAACTATCTTTAAAGTCTATTGCACATTCTCAAAGCATATTCTCTGAAGTATGAATGGTCCTTTCTACTTGACCATCTGTCTGAGGATGAAAAGTTGTACTGAGGTGAACTCAGGTACCAAGACCCTTTTGGAATACTTTCCAAAAATGAGAGGTGAACCGGGTACCTCTATCTAAGATAATGGACAACAGAACACCATGTAATCTAACCAACTCCCTGATATAGATTTGTCATAATCCTCCGCTGAGTAAGAGGTATGGATTAGTAGAAAATTACATGATTTGGTCATCCTGTCTACAATGACCCAAACTGAATCATGCTAACAACGAGTACGAGGTAAACCCATCACAAAGTCCATGTTCACTTCTTCCAATTTCTAGGTAGGAATGCTGAACTCCTACTTGGACCCACTAGGCTTCTGATGCTTAATCTTAACCTACTAACATATTAAGCACTTAGCCACAAACTCTACAATATTTATCTTTATCCTACTCCACCAATAGATCTCCCATAAATAATGGTATATCTTAGTGTCCCCTGGATAAATAGAGTAATGCGCACTATGCACTTCTGCAAGAATTTGCTGCCTCAAGTCATCTGTGCCTGGCACACATAGTCGACCCTAACAATGCAAAACACCATCTCCCCCTTGGGAGAAAACCTCTACTTTCTAATCTCTGTATGATTCCTTTAACTTGACTAAACTGGGACCCTATGCGGCTTTTCCTTTACCTCAAAAACTAGGATGATTCTTTACTACTCTATAACCATGCACTACCTTCTGCTGAATTGACTAAGAGGACACCTAGTCAAGCTAGTTGATGAACTTCCTAAGCTAATTTTTTCTTATTGTCCGCCACATGAGCAACACTACCCATTGACATCCTACTGAGAGCGTCAGCCACTACATTGGCCTTGCCCAGATGATATAGGACACTCATGTCATAGTCTTTCAATAACTCCAACCATTTTCTCTAATGGAGGTTTAAATCTTTCTAAGAGAACACATACTGCAGGCTTTTATGATCAGTGAACACATCAACGTTCACCCCATACAAATAATGCCTCTAAATATTTAAGGTAAATATACTACTGCTAACTCAAGAACACGAGTAGGATAGCTATTCTCATGGGATTTAAACTACCTAGAGGCATAGGCTATGACCTTACCTCTTTGCATCAGAACACACCCCAAGCTAACTCTGGAGGCATCACAATACACAATAAAGCCATCTGAACCATCTGGTAAGGTCAAAACTAGAGCTGAAGAGAGTCGATTCTTCAACTACTAAAAAATCTTCTCACAAGAATCTGACCACTGAAAATTGACTTTCTTCTGAGTCAATATGGACATAGGGGATGCAATAGATGAAAATCCCTCAACAAACCGTCAACAATAGCTGGCCAAACCTAAGAAACTCCTGATATCTAAGGGAGAGATTATCTTGGGCTAGTTTCTCACTGCTTTGATCTTTAGGGATCAATTCTAATGCCATTACCAGAAATTATATGGCCGAGAAAAGCTACTGACCTTAGCTAAAATTTGCACTTACTAAATTTGGTGAATAGTTGATGGTTTCTGAGAGTCTGTAATACTATTCTGAGATGGTATGCATGATCATGTTCACTACGGAAGTAGACAAGAATGTCATGTATGAAGACTATAATGAACATGTCCAAGTACTGCTTGATCACATGGTTCATCAAGTCCATAAAGGTTGTTGCGGCATTGGTAAGACCAAAGGACATAACTAAGGATTCAAAGTAATCGTACCAAGTTCTGAAAGCTATTTTTAAGAAGTCGCACTCCCTGACTCTGAGCTGATGATAGAATGATCTGAGGCCTATCTTGGAGAAATAGCTGGCACCCTGAAGTTGGTCAAACAAGTCATCAATTCTGGGAAGTGGATACTTGTTGTTGACCATGACTTTATTTAACTAATGATAGTCAATACATATTCTGAAAGAACCATCTTTCTTATGCACGAATAAAACTGGTGCACCCCATGGTGACATATTGGGTCAGATAAATCCCTTATCTAGGAGATCTTTTAACTGTTCCTTTAATTATTTGAGTTCTGTAAGAGCCATTCTATATAGAGGGATAGATATAGGCTGAGTATCTGAGAGAAGATCAATTCTGAAATTAATTTCCCTTTTGGGAGGAACTTCAGGAAGGTCTTTGGGAAACACATCTGGGAATTCACATATTACTGACACTAATTCAAGAGTAGGGTTTTCTGAACTAGAGTCCAAGATTTGAACGAGATGGTAGACACATCCCTTATCATTTTTCTAGCCTGAAGGTAAGTAATAAGTTGACCCCTAAGTACTGAAGTAATACCCCTCCACTCTAGGATGGGCTCATTTGGAAACTAAAACTGAACAATTCTATTCCTGCAGTCGACTAAGGCATAGTAGGAATAAATCCAATCTATGCCAAGAATGACATCTAAATTAGTCATCCCTAATTTGACTAAGTCTGTTGAAGTGACTTTATGAGATACCATAATCGTACAGTTCCTGTATACCCACCAGGATTTTAGGACTGGCTCCAAACTCAACATCTATATAAGGAGTAACAAAGGACAAAGAGGCTCCTAGATATAGCAAAGTGTAAACATACAAATGATAAACTTGTAACAAACTAGTGACGACATCAATAAAATTTTCCTGATCCTATTGGGACTGAAGAGTATAGAGTCTATTTGGGTGTTTCCCATTGGTGACAGCAGAAGCGATACCCTGCTGATTTGGGCAACCGAACTGAGCTGGAGGACGGTTATTTTGACCCTGAGAACCTGACTAGGGACAATCTCTAACTCTGTGGCCTGGATTACCACACCCAAAATGCACATCGCTACCTTCTCTATAGATACTATGGTGGTTTCTGCCATACTTCTGACAAAGGGGATTGGTTCGAGCAATGCTAACACTGCCATGGGGTTTAGGGCCTGGTGCCCTATCCCTATTATCGTCTCTAAATTTTAGTACAGGAGCACTGGCTGAGGATGAAGCTGGAACTGAAGATTTTGGGTAAAACTGAGAACGATTCTCACCCTCTGACTTAGGCTGTGCAAAGTTGAAACTACCAGTTCTCGCTTTTTTATTCTACCTCTCCTTCTCCCTATTCTTACCCTCCTCTATCTGCTGAGCAACGCCTATGAGCGTGGATATTTCCATATTTTTAATAAACATTGCAGTCCTACACTCTTTGATCAAGCTGCTAGAGACCCTTGACATAAACTTACTCATTCGAGATCTATTTTCTGCTACCACATGAGAGAATACTCTTTCACTGTCATATTGCCCTACTTTAGAATGATAAATTCTAAAACCTTCACTTATCTCAACTCTAATTGAAAAACCTATCCAAAAAAGCAGTGGAAAACTCCTCCTACTCTATGGGCCCTGCATCTACGGCCCTCTCTTCCTTCCACTATTTAAACCATGAGTGAGCCACATCTTGTAATTAATATGCGGCCAACTCAACGCTCTCAACAGAAGTCACCCCCATAATATCAGTAACCTTTTACACCTAATCTAGAAATTCCTGAGGGTCCTCATCAGATGTAGACCCGATAAACGATGGAGGGTTCATTCGGGTGAAGTCCCAAATCCTGGTAGTAGCAGTATTGGCCACTATGTTGGAAAAAACCGTAGTTGGACATTCATTATGGGCTATTACAGAATGAGCTAGGTTGGTGAAGGCTACTCTAAACTTCACGTAGGAGACATGTTCGCCCAAAGGATCTAGATGGATGGCCTAAGCAGTTGACTGGTCTCTCATTCCTTTTCCTCGAGACCTCTTTGGAGGCATATTCTATAAACAAAAGAGAATCTAGGTTTAGAAAGAGAGTGTAACTGGAGCTCATGCTCACTCGCACGACATGAATAGTTAAAAAAAGGAAACTTTTCCTAAAACATCTCGTAGCATCCTGTCCATAAGTGTGACGCGCAACACACCCATGCATAAGACTCTACTAGATACGGATTTTAGACTTCCTAGGATACAGTTGAACCTTAGGCTCTGATACTAAGTTTGTAATTCCCCGAGTCTATACCCCAGATGCTACACGGTGCTCAGAATCCTGAAGGACCATAATCTAACCTATGACCGGTACCTGCTACAATAATTTTGCAATAAATACTACAAAAATAGGTGAAACATATTACATAAGGTTCAAATCTATAAATAAATCTGAATGCGGTATCAAAATACCAAAACTAAATATAAGTACTAAAAAACAGAATAACTGTCTGAAAATAATATAGTCTGAAAAGCCTATAACTGTCTTAACCATGTAGCTAATAGGACAAGCCCCCAAGTAACTCTATCTACTAAAATAAAACTAAAGTACTATAAATATTAAGCATGTCCTCGAACTATAAGGACTCACCACTACTATGAAAGCTGAGAATCTGAATTGCTAAGAATGCTCTGGAGCCCGTGCGTCTGAACCTATGATATAAGACATCATAGCGCAAAGAAAAGCATGCGTCAGTACTATGAATATACTGGTATACTCAGTGATGTAGGGTGAAATGCATGGGTTCATATGCATTCACAATAATAACTGAATCACATAAGTATGAATGAATAGAAGTACATGCATGAATACATAGACTATAACTGAGATCATTCTAATACTGAGTACTGAATTTGAATACTATAACCAATATCTGAGTTCACGAATACTATATTACTGATTATCTGAATGACCATATCTGATAATTCTGAATACTGTGGAGCCATACCGAGTTTCGTACTGAGCTGAGTGACTATGTCTGATAGTCCTGAATTTGTAGAACTGAACTGAGTTCTATCGTGAGACTGAGATTGTAACTGAGACTGTGAGAAGTAATTATCTAAGTAACATGCCCCTTCTCTAAATGATTTAGGGTCCAACCTGTAACCTCAGTTGGAAGGGTGCCAATACCAAGCCACGAGTAAGGACAAGTGTTGAGTCACCCTCTTCTGGCAGGTACTCTAAACGAGAACAGCGGTACCCTCAACTGATAGGTAGATGACCTCACCAACCCTCAACAGGCAGGTTGATATCTCAACCTACACTGTCTACTTAGTTCTAGAATGTAAGGACTACTTCTAAGGATTACACCCTCTACTGGCAGGTAAGTCCTCATCCTTGGGTTCACTCAGTGATAAATCCTACTCCCAACTGAATAGATGCAGGACTAAATTCTAAATTGTACAAGGCTGTACTGTATAACTGAAATAAACTAATTTTACTGAACTGAGCTGGACTGATTCTATGTTCATTGAGTTTTCCTAAGTTCTATAACTGATTGAATTCTACTAAGCGAGACATGACTGATTCTACTCTGTGACTGACCGTGGCTCTAGACAAGAAGCTAAATTATCGGGTATTAAATACCTCCAAGACTCGATAGCACAAACTTAAAACACATGGCATAATTCTTGAGACATGGTAACTAATGACTTAGTCATCCTTCATTCATTTGGGCATTCAAGAAAACACTTGCATACATGCTAAACATGATATAACTTTATAATTCAACTCACATGGACAATTCATCAAACACTTGTGGGGCATAATACATGCACATAATACTAAAACAACATGTAGGCAATGTGATTCAATTCCAATTACATAATTCCAAGAGTTTCAACATGAATTCACATGATAAAGTACACATATCAATTAACTCTACATGAATCTTGCAATAAATCATGAATACACTTTAATTCAGCTCATGAAAATCTTGAAATCACTCTACATGAACTTTAAAAGAGTTTTTTGGACTCCAAAGGTGGAAGGAACCCTTGGATGAACACTTTACATACCTTAGTTAGGGAATTTCTAAAAGTTAATGGTGGAACCTTGAGTTCTTGATTTGAAATTGAAGCTTCAAGGGTTTTATTCTTGAGCAAATTTGTGAAAGAATGAGTTTATTTGCTCCCTAAAGTGATAAATTATATGTTTTGGGGGCTGAAGGTTAAGGGAAAAAAGACCTAAATACCCCCCAAGGATGCAGTCTTTTAATGACTTAAAACTATAACATCGATGCATAAATCGACGTGCCACGTTGTTGGCATCAATGCGATACCCAATGAGTCGCGTCGAGTCCGCATGGACTCACTGAAAATTGATGCTAGAAGATGGGGAAAAATTCATCAATGCGATAGTCGATGTGGTGTGCCACGTTCGCGTTGATCCACTATTTTAGGATTCCAACAGATCTTCAAATGAAGTTTAAAAAATTCAAAACTTATCCGAAAACACCTACAGACATTTTTTATCATGAATAAACCTAAATATCCACATTTAATGGAGATATAGGCCATGAAATAATATTTCCAACTTTTGATGTCTAAAATGACACTAAGTCTGAAAACTTAGCTAGAATATTCTAAGTCTAGGACCCCTTAAAAATCTTAGAGGACTGAATTAAGCTAAGAATTTTGTGGGGTCTTACAAAAATACTACTCAAACTATATGACTTACTCGATCCCTTGAATCAAGAGGACTCGTCACCTACTGACTTGAAACTACAAACTGTCTGGATATGGTATGCGTGCTACAACTGAACTGTTACCTACAATATAAGAAAATGTAGCACATATACATATATGTAGATCAGTACTTTGAGGATGTACTGAGTATATGGGGGTGAAATGCATAAGTAAAACATCATCTTATCATCATAATTTATAAAATAATGCATGCTAAATGCAAATGACTCACATAAGCTGGAATATCTAAAATACTAAAATCTGTAATCAAGAATAAAAATTCATACTTGAAACTCTAGTGAGTCATAGCATTTAGTTTTGAAATGTGCTTGTAATCTCTCTTTAAATCATACTATCTAAGTGTAGAAAGGACTCACTCTAAATTCAAAAATCTAAAAAATGAAGTTTGTAGCTAATATCTTTCTGTAAAGCATAATCTGAGTAAAACTTGTGAGCCTTCACACTTAGTATTCTAAAAGCTTTTTTTATTAATCTTTTTTTGAAAGTCTTTACTATTAGAGAAAAACTATTTTGCAAGGAAAAATACTTTATCTGAAGTTAATCTATAAGGAAAAGACATTATCTTAAGGGTTATCTATAAGGAAGGTTCTTCTAACCAACATAAACTATGCGAACTACATGGAGTCCAATGTCACATCCTCCTAAGAAACAAACCTCACATTGGGGAAAGGTTTCATACTCTTGCCAGGGAGTATAACCTCAGCTTAACTGATTATTATCTCAGCCCACTATGGGCTCTCAAATCTCAATTCTATGGTGGCTCGTAGTTCTGGGTATGAGACCTTGGAATCATACCCAACTTGGTGCTAAATATTACTACTTTTAATTGGCTATGCTCATTTCATTGGAAATCCACTTTAAAAGTTGCATAAGGGTTCATTCTGGAACCAGGTATGGACTTATCTGAATCAATTTGTAAATAAAGCTATTTTGCTTTCTAAAATCTATAATAAATTTGTAAAGTGGATTCCAAAACTTATCTGGTGATCGAAAGATCAAAGCTTTACTAAAAATTTGTACATAATCTGATAATAAGATGCTTAAAGAATTATCTTTCTTGAAATAATAATATTCAATCTTAGGGAAATAATCCATGCTTCAATATCATGTCAAAACATCATAATAATCATGCTTGATAATGAAAACAGTGATAATGCATCTCAAAATCTGTAAATTATTGCAATAGGCATGAAAATATGAAAATAGACATGCAATTCAACTTCTAAAATACCTGAAATCTCAAAATCTTGCAAAGAGCAATAATGGGTATGAACCCTAATTCAAATCTCATGAATAATCATTAAAAATTATGTAAATTTTAAATAAAATCTTGATTTTTGGGTACAAGAATGGAAGAAGATCCTTGTTCATAAATCCCACATACCTTGGTAGATGATTAGATGGAGAAACTTAATTTTTTAATTCCTATTTGAGTTCTTGATTATCTTGTCTTGGGAATCCTCAATTTAGAGCTTTCTTAGAGAAGCTATGGAGGATTTTGATTTCTTGGAGAAGAAGCTCTTCAGTTCTAGGGTTTTGTTTTGAGAGAAAATTGATGAAATAAGCATAAAGTGCTTTGGAATATGCTTAATGTTGTGTTTTACATGAATTGGGGCCTTAGGGATTGACCGAAATGCCCCCATTAAACTTCTAAATGGAACTGGAAAACAAAGGAAAAATTTCGATTTAATATGCCACCGCAATGCACCACTATCACGGTGGCTCACTGGAAAAGAATGAGTGGAATTGGGCCTTCACCGCGACGCTCCACAATCATGGTGCCCCTTTGGACTGCCATTTTGGCAAGCCAGTATAGCGTTGGGCTATTGGATTTTGACAATTGGGAATTTAGACCTCTTCACGATGCACCAATATCGCGGCGACCCACTGTAATTGACAATTATGAAATTTTCCTTTACCGTGATGCGGTGGTTGCTCAGGTCGGACATTGTCAACTTAAAAATTCTCTAACTCCTCAAACGAGTATCTGATTTGGGAGAATTTGGTATCGATGGAAAGCTTATTCAATTTCCCATAGAATGAGAGGTCTAAATCTACAAAAAATCCATATGAAATAAATATTGTTCATTTGGAAGCTATTCATTAACGTTCTAGGAATGAATTCAAGCTAGGAAAACTATGGGGTGTTACAATATCTCCCCCTTGGAAATATTCGTCCTTGAATGTGGCTAGATAACCTGAAAATATTGAGTAATCTAAGGCTATAAGCTATCATGCACAATTGAAATAAACTGTATGACTGAATCTCAACATAGTGATCTACTGAACTGATCTGTGAGTGCATGAACTTACATGAAAATAGCTATAAGGCTAAATCTGAGACTGGAAAAGAAATGAAGGAAGGAAGGCAATTACCTTTGACTGAATATTAATTCGTGGAGAAGAGATGGGGGTACTTGGTATGCATGTATGCTTCTGCTTCCCAAGTAACACCCTCAACGTATTGATTGGAATGAAAGTTCTAAACTAAGGCAACTGAGATTACATATTGAACATTCGCATCTAGGAATATACTTACATGACTAGGACTGGAACATTAGAAACCTCTATCATGAAACTGATTTCTGAGCTGACTGGCCTTTACTTTTTATAAGAAGCTGATTCATGCAGAGAGTTTAGAATTTGGTTGAAGTGTTCATGATGCAATTATTCATGTAGAACGGTGAAGTAATAAATTATGCAGGCATGAATCATGAGACAACGAGGCTACAATCATACAATGGGTATTACATTATCTGAGTTGGGATTATTGGAAAAC
This sequence comes from Capsicum annuum, assembly GCF_002878395.1. Taxonomy (NCBI): domain Eukaryota; kingdom Viridiplantae; phylum Streptophyta; class Magnoliopsida; order Solanales; family Solanaceae; genus Capsicum; species Capsicum annuum. Next base: position 25,533,337 of record NC_061120.1, on the reverse strand, counting down.
TAAGATCATTCACTCAATACTTATAAATTGAATCATGATTGAATGCTCTCACCCAAATAGGGTATTTCTTCAACACTCTTTCAGGAAGTTCTAACGATATTTGGGAGTAAGGGACTCCGAGCATGCACTGAACAAGACCTCAGAATAAGAAATTACAACATTACCCCAAATATATAGCATGGAATATAGACCTATAAATCATAAGTCAGGATAGAAGTACTAGGCCTTAAGCAATGCAACTTCTTACATTAAAGCTTAGCAACATTTCTCAAACACTCCCTCAACTATACTATTCCCCTTTAAATACCATATTCACTTGATTCAACTTGTAATTCTCACATAGACATTGATAAATCCATCTACTAAAGTCTAAACTGAACTAAATCCTCTCATCATGGTCAAGCCTAACTCAGAATCATAAGGTACTGCACATAACACCATAATACTAGTCCGAACCATGAATTCAATTCCCCAAGCATTGTCATAACTACTCACTCTAGGATGATTCTTCTTATCACTTTAATAACTAAATTCAACCTCCTACTAGAATTTCATTAATGCACAACACACCTATCCTCTTATATACCAACATGACGTTCAAGCCTATCTTCATAACCATATATGCTCTTCTAAATGAATACCTATAAGAGCATCTTTCTCGTATTCTCTAACACCTCTATCAATAACAACTTCCATGCACTATTCTTAAGAAGGCACACATAAAATATTCTCAACTAACCAAGTCATACACAAAAAAACTTCACCTCAATATTTCTTCATTTATGGACTTACATAAAACTAGCATGCAACCATCTTTCCCAATATAATATATTTACTCTCTCCCATCTATGCAACTGTTCATCAGTACTATCTTGACTTAAGGGAAGGTCACTGAAAGGTTGGAATACCAGGGCCTGAAACATGAAGGGATACCAAGCATAACTTGACACTTTATCGAGGCCTGGGGAATAGAGTGTTCACGACATGGATTCATTAAAGAGATCTAATCTGAGGACATACATGATATAGATCCGAATTTAGCTGATTGCTAAGAATGTTGCCTGAGTACTGGAACTAAACATACTGTAAAGCATAAGTGCGTGAGTCATGGTTGCATGACATAAATTTTGGACTTCATAACTTTATGGAATATGATTCCAACTGCTGAATGAACTGGAACTCCTCGTACTAGGAACTAAGAGAGTACATGATCCTCTATTACGTACATGAACATGAACTATAATCATAGAACTAACACGTAAGTCATAAGTAGATGTTGGGATAACTAAAATACCAATACTAAAATAAGAATGGGTTGAGCCTCACCCCCACTCTCTGATATTCTATAACATATTGGCATGGCTAGAATCTGAGAGCTTGACTTGGTCACTCATTCTATCATCTCACCCTTAGCTTTAAGCCATCATTCTAAGTCTAAGAAACTCTTTACTAAACTCTAAACTGGACTACACTCACTATACTTTAGAAACTAGAACATATCGATACACGCAAATAACAAACTTAGTTTGAAAGACTACATCTGAAAGTGTAAAACCCATTCTTAATACTTCCTTCTAAGGTACAACTCTATCTTTCTACAGCCCCACTAATCATCATATAATATCTTGAACACTTACTAACTTAGAATCTTCATGAGTATCACCACATCCTGAGTTCACACCTTCTACAGCTTCAACTCTCATTTCTATTCGCTCAATCTTCAAAGATTCAAACTTTGATTCTAACACAACATGAATATCTTCAACCTTTAATAAACCAAACTACTCTTGTCATAGCTTACTAATATCACATCTCTAAACTTGTATTTCTAAACCATGAGAATCAAGATCATACCAAAAAGGCTCAACATCATCTACCTATAACTCCTTAACTTAGCTATTAAGAACATCATATATATATAACTAGTCTCCTTCCACTTAGCAACTCAACGGTACTACTAATCACATACAACACGTAATAACCTTATAAAATAATGCAACTCCATATCAACTTGGGAATACTTCTTCATCATACATACAACATCATACTTAATTACAAATAACTGAACTCAAACTCTTGCATACACTATTCAAGACTACTATATCACTTCCATCTAACTAGCATCACTAACCAAGAAATCATTACATCCACTTTGATGACCATCAACTGTTCAAACTTAATGTCTAGTGCTAAACATACTTCAACAACCCAACCTCACATATAATTCTTACTTGGAAGCTATAAAATAAAATAACAACAAACACTAGTCCATTAGAACTTCATAACAACAATAATCGATCGCAATCATATGGCCTATCTTATCATTATCCATTAACACATCCTCCTTCTACATATTATTACTATTTACCCATCGATACACCTAAATTATGATCATAGCTCTATAGGTTTCAACTAAACTCCTTTTTGTAACCTGAAGAAAAGCTCAAATTAATGATACTAAACCACCAAACACTTTATTAATATCCTATACTTTTCTAAAACAACAAATATAATTAATAAATCCATCTGTACATCAAACAAACAATAATTCTCCTTAACTAATAACTTCTTCTCAACCTCCATTAAACTAACACACAAGGGACTATCACCTCAACACATCTCAACAACATGCATGAGTTTATCTTTGTACTTTTTATCAATCATCATTCCCATTTTCTTGTCACTACTATTATATACCCATACTTCCAACTATAATAAGGTTCTACTATTTATAGATCATAACACTGAAGTTCATAATATTCCACGAATGCACACTGCATTTAACATTCTAGGTTTATACTATCTCCTCTTATGAGCACTGGCTATATTGAAAGTTCTGATGGGCAATCTGAATACATATCTAATCTTGTCTCAACTGATCAACTTATAAGGATGAGAACATAAACTTTCAACTTAAGGAACTTAACACACTAGGGAGCTCCTCTCAAGCCCCCTTTTGTGACCTTTGAAGTTTCTGCTAGTTAATCTGAGAGCATTATCTGTGGAGGAACTGGAAGTTCCTAATTATGTTATCTCAAGAATAATAAATAGATGAGGAATTTTGGGGTAACATACAAGTAGATAGTAATTTCTAAGAGAACAAATTTACTGCATAATCTAGAGTATGAAAAGAGGGAAACTTTTCTTAAATGCCTTATAGCCTCTAGAGAAAAGTATAGATGTCTTCGTATCGTTCTACAAGACTCTACTAGAAACGGCTTCACAGACACCCTAGGACACTTGAAACCTGGCTTTGATACCAAGTTTGTAATGCCCTAAAAATGGGTCCCGATACATCACATGATGCTTAGGAACACAAGTGACCCCAAGCTAACCCTTCTACTATCATAACTCATAAGCAACTGAATAAAATACATAAATCTGAACAAAATAAGTGGAAGATGACTCTTTTCTAAATCTGATCAACACAGAACTAAGTTAAAATGATTATAACTCTACTTTTACAAAACAATACTAGAATCAAATACATTAACTCTACTGACTATCTATGAAGCCTCTACTAGTATAGACTTTAGGTAGCCGGGACATGACCCCCAGCTATCCCAAATTAATACGACTGAATAAATAAAAATAAAATATTGTTCAAACTATATGACTGACTCGAGCACTTGAATCAAGAGGACTTATCACCTGCTGATTGGAAGCTGCAAACTATCTAAATATGGTATGCATACTACAACTGAACTGTTACCTACATGAGACAATGAAGCACATAGACATATATGTAAATCAGTACTTTGACGATGTACTGAGTATATGGCGGTGAAATACATAAGTAAAATATCATCTCATTATCATAATATATAAAACAATGTATGCTAAATGTAAATAACTCACATAATCTGGAATATCTGAAATACTGAAATCTGTAATCAAGAATAACAAAGCATACTTAAAAATATAGTGAGTCATAACATTTAGTTTTGAAAGTTGTTCTTGTAATCTCACTTTAAATCATACTGTCTAAGTGTAGAAAGGACTCACTCTAAATTCTAAAATCTAAAAGCTGAAGTCTGTAGCTAATATCTTTCTGTAAAGCATAATCTGAGTAAAACTTGTGAGCCCTCACACTTAGTTTTCTAAAACCTTTTTCTATTAGTTTTTTTCTAAAAGTCTTTACTATTAGGAAAAAACTGTTCTGCAAGGGAAAATACTTTATTTGAAGTTTATTTGTAGGGAAAACATTTTATCTTAAGGGTTATCTGTAAGAAAGGCTTTTCTAAACAACATAAACCATGCGAACTACATGGAGTCCAACGTCTCATCCACCAAAGGAAGAAACCTCATATTGGGGAAAGGTGTCATACTCTTGACAGGGAGTATAACCTCTGCTTAAGTGTTCACTATCTCAGCCCACTATGGGCCCTCAAATCTCAATTCTACTATGGCACGTAGTTTTGAGGTATGAAACTTTGGAATTATACCCAACTCGGTGCTAAATACTAATCCCTTTAATTTGCTACACTCATCTCGTTGGAAATCCACTTTAAACTCATATAAGGGTTCATTATGAGACCAGGTATGCACTTATCTGAATTAATCTATAAATGAAGCTATTTTGCTTTTCGAAATCTATAATAAATTTGTAAAGTAGATTCCAAAACTTATATGGTGATCGAAAGATCAAAACTTTACTGAAAATCTATGAATAATCTGATAATAGGATGCTTGAAGCATCATCTTTCTTGAAATAATAATATTCAATCTTAGGGTAGTAACCCATGCTTCAATATCATCTCAAAACATCATAATAATCATGATTGATAGTGAAAACAATAATTATTCATCTCAAATCTATAAATTACTGTAATTGGCCTAAAAATATGAAAATAGACATACAATTCAACTTCTAAAATACCTGAAATCTCAAAATCTTGTAAAGAGCAATAATGGGTATGAACCCTAATTCAAATCTCATGAATAATCATTCAAAATCATATGAATTTTTAATAAAAGCTTGGTTTTGGGCATAAGGTTGGAAGAAGATCCTTGTTCATAAACCCCACATACCTTGGTAGATGATTAGATGGAGAAACTTGAATTTTTGATTCCTATTTGAGTTCTTGATTATCTTGTCTTGAGAATCCTCAATTTAGATCTTTCTTTGAGAAGCTATGGAGTATTTTAATTTCTTGGAGAGGAAGCTCTTGAGTTCTAGGGTTTTTTCGAGAGAAAATTGATGAAATAAGCATAAAGTTCTTTGGAATATGCTTAATGTTATGTTTTATACGAATTGGGGCCTTGGGGATTAACCAAAATACCCCTATTAAACTTCTAAATGGAACTGGAAAAGAGAGAAAAAAACTCAATTTAATAGGCCACCGCGACGCACCACTATCGCGGTGGCTCACTGGAAAAGGACGAGTGGGAACTGGGCCTTTACTGCGATGCTCAACAATCGCGGTGGCCCTTTTGATTGCAATTTTGGCCATTTGCGCGATGCACCAGTATCACATTGGGCTACTGGATTTCGACAATTGGGAATTTAGACCTCTTCATGATGCACCAGTATGACGGAGGTCCACTGGAATTGACAATTATGAAATTGTCCTTTACCGCAACGGGGTGGTTACTCAGGTGGGACACTATCAACTTAAAAATGTTTTAACTCTTCAACTGAGTATCGGATTTGGGAAAATTTCGTATCGATGGAAAGATTATTCAATTTCCTACACAATGGGAGGTCTAAATCTAGAAATATTCCACACAAAATAAATATTCTTCATTTTAGAAGCTATTCCTTAACATTCTAGGAACGAATTCAACCTAGGAAAACTATAGGGTGTTACAAAGCTACACCATGAACTGGTACCTACTATGAGCACTGCATAATATGGTAATAAAATACATATGTTCGGAAATAACTGAATAATGCCAAAGTTTTTGAGTACTAAGGTTAATACGACTGACTTTCTCAAGTTCGAAAAATAAACAAACATACTGAAATCTAACTGAAAAGATTAACAAACCAACTGACTGTCTGTAAAGCCTTTACTGACTGACTGTGGAGTTTATCAGACAACCCCTAACTAACTCTGACTGAATGGAAATACTGAACTACTGAGCTAAATCGAAATAACAAAATTATGTCCTCGATATATGAGGACTCACCACAACTGCTGTCGCTGATAAGGTGAACTATCTAAGCGCGGTAGAAAAACTGAGCATCTGTTCCTATTATATAAAATATCATAGCACAAAGAAAAGTATGCGGTCAGTACTTTGAATATATTGGTATATAAGATAGGGTTAGGGTGAAATGCATGGGTTAACTGTACATAAAGTAATAACTGGTTGAACAGCATAGGATAACTGAATGTGCATGCATAAAAACTGAAATATTAATGATGCACGACCAAGCATATAATGTTTTTTGAAATAATCTATAAAACTGAAATACTGAAATCTGATAACTAAATAATTGGAAGTCTGTATGCTATGGTCAAGCAAAATTGAACTAAATTTTATACTGAATATTGGACTGAAACTATGGGAGGTATCATCTAACCGACTTGCCCCAATATGAGAAAATTGGGGTCCAACCTGTAACCCCAGTTGAAAGGTTGTCAGTATTGTGCCACAGGTAATAACAATGGTTGTGAGTCAGCCTCATCCGATAGGTACTCTAATGAGATATGTGTTACCCTCAACTGGCAGGTGAACACTTTATCAACCCTCAACTAGCAGGTTGATATCTCTAACCTACATTGGCTACATAGTTTTGGAACTAAGGGACTGCTACTAAAGGTCTCACCCTCTACTGGCAGGTGAGCCTTCATCCCTGGGTTTTCTCGGTGCTAAATCCTACTTCTAACTAAAATAACACTGATTAATGGACTGAACTAAGTTTAACTGAACAAATAACTAACCTTAATAACTAACTGAATTATAAGGCTCATGGTTTATCTGAAATCGTTCTGCCAATACTGAAACAATGTAAACAGCTATGTTTCGGGTATTCATAACCCCCAGCACTGAGTGGAAATAACAATAAGTACATATAACAGCTTTGAAACTAAAGTAGGGGATCATTGTTCAAAAACCAACACTTAGGCATTTCATTAAACACATGGAAAGCATAAACTTATGCATGGGAATAGGTAAAGCATGCGAAAATAACATAGTTACAATACCAAAACCAAGAATTACTGATTCATTATGAAAATATCATCATTCAAATGTGCAAGGGCTAATTTCAACAAAAAATATTTGTAAACCTCATGTACAATAGAAATTCACAAAAACTTCATGGAGATAACTCATTATAAACATGTAAATTCATGATTTAAAACATAAAAATACGTTTTTAGACTCTATGGGTAAAAAAGCCCATGGATGAACATCACACATACCTTAACGACTGATTTCTGGAAGAATTCTTAGATTGGAAACTTGAATTCCTTGATTTTTTGTTAAAAGGGCTTGAATCTTGTTCTTCGGAATGAAGGAAGATTTTTGAGTTGCTTATTGATTACTAAAGGTTAAGAAAGAGGAGTTAATATGCTGACTACTTCATCAAAACGTTTTGAAGTGATTAGGGATGGTTTAGGGGTGTGAAATGACTTCAACACCTTTGATTTAAGTCAAAATGGAGTTTTTTTGGCACTGGGCAATGACCTAGGCGACTCCTAGTCAATCGCCCAAGCCAAGGTGGGCGATGTCTTGCCAATCGCTTAGCCCTGGGCTGGGCAACACATAGCTAATCGCCTAGCCCTTGGTTGGGAGATTCCTAGCCAATCACAGACCCATTCCAGTTAGCCTTAGATGATTGTTAGGCGATGCACACCCATTTGCATGGCCATAACTTTTCGCTCGGGAATCGGATCAAGGTGAAATTGGTTTTGTTGGAAATCTAATTCAATTATCTACAATTTGGTGGTTCTTAAGATGACAAATTCCATATATACATAAAGTTATACTCATTCAAAGCTGACCCTTCGAATCAAACAACAAAATTTGGCCGAATCAAAGGCTCTTAGATCACGTTGCTCTAAGTGACCCTTATGAACATCTTTCCCACCTCATAATCCTTCTTCACACTAGTTTGATGATTATGAAACATAGATTTAAGTATGAATGACGGGACTAGAGTTTACTTACTTAGGAACAAAGGTCTGATTTCTAGCTTAGAAATGTACGGGGTGCTACACCAACAGATACCACATACCTCTATAGACTCTGTTGGCAACCGAAGAGTCATCTACTAAGGTAGAAATGGAAGAAGAAAAGAGTTCAAAATAACCTTGGGACCACATATATAATACACAACCATAAACAGGGCCACAAAAGATAGAGGACCCCGAAACAAGTAAACCATACACACCACAAAGAAAGGAGTTCTCAACATACAATTGTCGGCATTGGAAGATGCCTCAAACTCTCGCGGAATGGTAAGAACATTGGAGGATCCTGTCTACTACCGAAGCCAGAGGTAATATCCAATACTCTATTTGCCCAAGCTATAAACCTAATGGGATATCCCCATCATACGAGACCCAACTGACCACAACCAAAACACTAATTTCTTCCTCCTCGCAACAACCATGGTACGACCAAGCATAAAATCTATAAAGAAAATGGGAAGATAAGGATTGGGCTCCACTAGGAAAACCAGAAGCTGCTATCCCTAACCGGGTTTGTGCCCCATGAGTTAGCCTAGATCTATCCATGTTGTTTTTTAGTTGAATAGGTAAGTTTCCACAACTTTAGGTTGTTGAGAAGACATGATCCGAAAAGTGAACCAAGGAAGGTTCATAGAAGAGTTAAAGACCTTAGACTCTATAGCCCAAAAGTAGAATAACCAAAAAGTAAAACATCCTAAAAGCCTTGTAGCCTCCTGATTATAAGTATGGTGCACAACACACCCATAAGCAACACTCTACTCGACACGCCTTTGTAGACACCCCATGATAACAAAACATTAAGCTCTGATACCAAATTGACACGTCCCGAACTAAGGGCTTGGCATAATACGCAATCCTAAGCCCAACCAAGACAGGAACCGCGCCCATTTCCCAACCCAACCACCAAACGCATACCTTGAGTCGGCTGAAGTCCAAACATATAACAAGATAGCATATCTAACCATGTGGTGACTTTGGGATAAGTCTATATCTGAGACCAACCCAACTAAGTCCAACCACCTAATAACCTACCAAACTAATGCGGAAACTATAAACCAATACCCTGATAATAAGTTAATGTATGTATGTACATATAAAAAAACAATTCATACTATAACCAAGTCCATAGTTGTCTATACAAAGCCTCTAGACCAACCAAAGAGTGCCTAGTTGGGACATGCCCCTGACTGTAGCCAAAACCAAAGTCTATGAAAGACGAGAAAAATGTAAAGTAAATCATGACATAAAATAGATGCCTTTAGAAATATGGAAGCTCACCACTTTAATTCAGCATCGAATGTCCCTGAATCCGATCACTAAGTAGGAGAAGTAGAATAGATAATTCGGAGAAGTAGAATAGATAATTCCAGTATAACGTGGGAATACAGTCACCCAAAGACGGGTTAGTGAGTGAACACTAGCATGCACTCAGTATAAGGGTAAGATAATGCCATTTACAAAGCCCAGTAAAATCCATCCATAATGCATACAATCATATATATATATAACACCATGCCGGGAAAGGAAACCGGATTTAACATACATTTAAAACCTTTACCTGAGTTGTGTAGCTTTACCATCATAAATCCCCACGGGCTATATCGGTTCAGCTCCCTTAGCTGAAAGGGATCCAGTACGTGTAGCTACACGACTAAGGAAAAAAAACCTGGAATAACTAGTACATCCCTCAAAATATAGTGTGACATCATGCACACGGTCACCAAGACCAAACCTCACATTGGTAAATATGAGTTTCCAGTTTTGGTCCCCCCGGGACCTCCACCTTCCACGGCTTTGCTACACATCCCACTATTATTGCCCAATTAAAACCATTACAAAGCAACTAACTAATCCATTTACCATTTATTAACCGAGGCCACTTAGTAGTGGTATCGTCATACCAACCATACTTGCCAAATACCATTTAATCCCCACCACCCCACCACCCCAAGAAATGAACATCAATAAAAATTAAAATAAAGATAGAAATATTTAGAAATATCCACATAGATCCATTAGAGTTATAATAGATCTATTTAAGTTATCCGAGTTATCCGCGCCCCCTCCAATGGTATCAGAGCCTAGTTATTTAAAAGGTAAAGATGGTATATGTATGAGTTATTTAATGTATAAGTTAATTACCAAGTTATTTAAAAAGAAATAAAACAATGGTACGTATTTCTTAGTTATGGCATGTTTATGGCATGTTGACAAAGAATGTCAAGGATATTTAATTTGTTAGGTATACAATAGGTATGATAATTAATAAAATATTTAATATATTATTCATCCAAAAATGTTATGAGGCAAAATTAATAATGAGATATATACCACCTAATTATGATAAAATCAGATTTCGGTATCCACTAAAATATTTTAAACATTGTAAAGATGAATAACATGACAAAATTCCAAAAATATAAAAAACCAAAACAAATAATATCTGAAAAACAGAGAGAATTAAAAATAAGAAAAGAAAGACTACAATATAACGTGATTGTAGGAGTATGTCAAAATTTAATAAGTGCACAAAAAAAATATCATATTTACAATCACAAATAGATAGTCTAGAATACATATATCAACATGATCTATACAATATCAAGTAGATAAAATGAACAAAGAAGAATTTATAATAGAGGAAAAAACATATGAAAACCATGAAGGATTAAAAATAAGAATAGTATTCTCCAATTTAGGAAGACGATATAAGAAAATAGGTGAACATTTATATTTAATGTTATAAAAAGAAGAATTAAAATTAGAAGATAAATTAACAGCTATGGTAAGAATAACAAAAGAAAATAAAGAAATAGATAGAAAAAAAAGAAATAGATAATATAAAACAACAAACTACAGAAGAAATACGAAAAATAGAAGAAACTAAAAATAGTAGGATTGCTGAATTAGAAAAAGAATTACAAATGCTAAAAGATTTGTATGAAAAAAGATAGAAAGAAAAAAGAAGAAAAGGATAAAGAACAAAAATTATTAAATGAGATAGATCAATTTAAAGAAAAATAGAAATAAAAAAATAAAGAATCAAAAACCAATGAAATAGAAATAAATACAATAGATGCTGAAGAAACAGATAATTATGATTCGGAAGATAATGAAACATATACAGAAATCTTAACAAATATAGAAAAGTTAGAAATTAATGAAAAACAAGAAGTAATTAATAGAGAAAACTTAGAAAATACAAACACATGAATAAATACTCTTAATAAAGAAGACGATGAAAACATAATACCTAGTATATCATAAATAAGAAAACCTACATATTATTATAAAGATAAGTTTAAAAAATATAACCTAAAAAATGAATATAACAAATGGACAGCAAAACAAATAATTAATAAAAATTATAACTTTTTAGATTTAGACTGTGTAATAGACACAAATAAAATAAAACAACTATGGGCAGGATACATGTCAAAACAATTATTAGATAATAATATAGATACGACAAATACACCAGAATATATAGAAAGGACATTAATAGAAACAGTAAAATTATGATTTTTAAACCTAGTCGAAGCAAGTAAAAAAGTATTAAGATCTGACAAAAAAATGGAAGGAACATCAACAATTACTAAAATATCATCAACAGAAATATTGAAAAAATATGAAGTAGCTATAAGAGATGAATTTAGCAGTATAACAACAGAAGAAGAAGAAGAAGAAGAAGAAGAAGAAGAAGAAGAATTTAATGTTAAAATTAGCAGTATATAATATGTGCTATAATACAGAGGAAAGTAAGGAGATAAGGAAATTATATTTTAGTAAATTACCTTAACCATTTAGTTCATAAATAATAAAGAGTTGGGATGAAGCAAAAATAGTAGATACCCTAGGAGCAAGAATAAAATTTTTACAACAATGGTAGAAAGCTATGTGAAAAATATAAAGAAGAAATAAAAATGGAAAAAACATTAATAAGAAATTTAGCATGATGCAAAGATAAAATAGCACCTCAATTTGGATGTGAAGAAAGCTATTATAAGAAAAGAAAAAGACATAAGAAATATAAGAAATATAAAAAATCAAAATATAAGTATAAGAAACCAAGAAAAAGATATTATGTAAAAGAATGTAAACATAAAAGACCATATAGGAAAAAGAAATCTATAAAAAAAAGTGTACTTGTTATAATTGTGGAAAACTAGGACATTTAGCTAGATATTGTAAAATGCCTAAAAACCCAAAAAAGAAACAAATATCAGAAATAAAAATAGAAAATACAAGATACATGCAAATAAATTATGTAGATTACGAATTAGAAAGTGAAGATAGTATATATGAAATTTCAGAAAATGAAATAGATAATGAAATAGATAGTGATTTAGATGAATCAAATGATTGAAGAAGATATAAAAATAAACCAAATGACTGAAAAAGATATAAAAATAATAACAAAGGAAGAATATTTAAATGAACAAGGAACAGATCAAAAAATAGTATTTGATAATAATATATTTGACGAAATAAAAGGAAAAGAGTTAGACCTAAGTGTAGAAAAGATATTTAAAATACCAACAATAAAAAAAATATTTAATAGACGAAAAGAAGAATACTATATAGTAAGCCAAAAAGAACATGTAATAGACTGTAGATATGCAAAAGGAAGAGCTAGTATACCACTAGTAACAAAAAGAATAATTAATAAAGAAATAAATGATATAAAAAGTAAAGCACCAATAAAATATGTACACCTTGGAGGAACAGAGATATTGATAAAAGCATATTTTAAAGAAGGAATAGATACACCAATAGAATTATATTTAGCAGATGATAGAATTATAAAACCTATAGAAAAAAAAATAATAACTGCCATAAGAGGAAATTTAATATACTAAAAATTTAAATTTATAATAAGTACGAATTATTCAGTAGCAATAACAGATAAAAACATAGATAAATCATTAGTATTATATTGGAAAATATCAGGAATAGAACTAACCCTAGGAAGTAAAATATTTACAGCAAGATGTAAAAATCTATATGTATTAACAACAAAACATAAAATAACGGGAAAAAATAAAATTAATAAAATACAAATAGAAAGTCCTTTCTAAAAATTTGCAAAAATAATTGATAATAATGATTATAGTTACAAAGACATAGATATAGAAGAAGATTTAGAAATAATAAATAATAAAATAAGTACAACAAAAAGAATAGCTTATGAAAAACCAGAACCATCAAGCTCATCAAAAAGAACAAATTATGAAACAACTTCAAAAGTTAATTTAACTCAATATTACATAACAGGAACAGTAAATGAAAAAGAATATTTAATACTCTTAAACACAGGACAAGAAGAAAATTATATAGCAAAATATCCAGTAAAAAGTGAAGAAATAAAATCTAATAGTAATATATGCCCAGATCTACCAAGGAGTCTAATAGACATAAAGGATACGGCAGAATAATAATAATAATAATAATAATAATAATAATAATAATAATAATAATAATAATAATAATAATAATAATAATAATAATAATAATAATAATAATAATAGGAGTTAGAAAAATAAAAATAGAATTTGAAAGAAAGGAAGATATGCAAAAAGAAGACATAATATTAGGAATAAAATGGTTAGAAAAAGTAAGACCATACAATATAGAACATACACAATTATCTATAACATATAATAAAGAAAATTATTAATAAAAAGAGCTTGACATGATATGAAAATATATGTACTTGTAAAAATAATAGTAGAAGGATATTATAATAGGTGTTATACACCTATGATAGATACAGGAGTAGAAGCAAACTTATGTATAACAACAACTGTTTACTAGAAGGTAAATGGGATAAGTTAAAAATACCAATAGTAGTCAAAGAATTTAATAATGAAGAAAGTTTAATTACATATAAAGCTAAAAATGTAAAAATACAGATATGGGATAAAATAATAACAATAGAAGAAATCTATAATTATGAACTAACATTAAAAGATATGCTTTCAGGAATGCCATTTTTAGATAAATTATACCCACGTATAATAACTAAGAAAAATTGGTGGTTTACAACATCATGTAAACAAAAAGTAAGAGCAAAAAGAGTTATAAATAAAATTAGAAAGAAAACTAATTGGATAAAAGGAAGTGAAAAAATCACACAAAAATTAGAAAATCTAAAAAATACAGAAGACACAATAGAACTAGTCATATTTTCGATAAATAAAAAAGAAATAACTATATTAGAAATAATAAAGAAAAGATTAAGACAATTATACAGTGAAGATCCATTAAAAGGATGGAAAAAAAATATAAAACTACTGTAAAAATTGAGCTAATAGATAAAAATAGCATAATAACTCAGAAACCATTAACATATAATTTTGATGATTTAAAAGAATTTAAATGCATATAGATGAATTATTAGAAAAATACTATATACAAAAAAGTAATAGTAAACACAATAATCCAGCATTTATAGTAAATAAACATAGTGAACAAAAAAGAGGAAAAAGTAGAATGGTCATTGACTATAGAAATCTAGATGCAAAAACTATGACATATAATTATCCAATACCAAATAAGATATTAAAAATAAGACAAATACAAGGATATAATTACTTTAGTAAATTTAACTGTAAATCAGAATTTACCATTTAAATTTAGAAGAAGAATCTAAAAAATTAACTGCATTTACAGTACCACAAGAATTTTATGAATGGAATGTATTACCATTTGGATACAAAAATGCACCAAGTAAATATCAACACTTTATGGACAGTTATTTTAAACAATTACCTAATAGTATAGTATACATAGATGATATACTACTATATACAAAAACTAAAGAGGAACATTTAAAATTATTAGAAAAATTTACAGATATAATAGAAAAATCAAGAATAAGTTTAAGTGAAAAGAAAGCCGAAATTATGAAAAACTAGATAGAATTTTTAGGAATACAAATAGATAAAAGCGGAGTAAAAATAAAACAACATATAGTACCAAAAATAATAAATTGAAAAGAAGTATCAGATACAAAAAAGAAATTACAATCATTTTTAGGATTAGTAAACCAAGTAAGAGAATATATACCAAAATTAGCAGAAAATCTAAAGCTATTATAAAAAAAAACTAAAAAGGATGTAGAATATAATTACAACGAAGAAGATAAATAACAAGTTCAGAGAATAAAAATACTTTGTAAAGAATTACCAAAATTACAATTCCCAGACGAAAATAAAAAATTTACATATATAGTGGAAGTAAATGCAAGTGAGTATAGTTATGGAGGAGTACTTAAATATAGATATGAAGAAGAAAAATTAGAACATCATTGTAGATACTACTCAGGTACGTTTAATGAAACAGAGATAAAATGAAAAATAAATAGAAAAGAATTATGCTCATTATATAAATGTTTATTGGCATTTGAGCCATATATTGTATATAACAAGTTTATTGTACGAACAGATAATACACAAGTACGTTGGTGGTTAACAAAGAAAATACAAAATTCAGTTACAACAAAGGAAATTAGGAGACTAGTATTAAATATATTAAATTTTACATTTACAATTGAAGTAATCAAAACTAACAAGGATGTAATTGCAGATTACATATCAAGACAAAGCTATATAGACTGATATAATAGAAAATGATGCTTTAGAAAAGATACTCAAAACCCTAGCTACACTTTCAATGAAAGTGGGCAGTATGGGTAATTAAATAGAAAAGCTAAAAACTAATGAAGTTAAACTGAAGTCTAAGGCTATGAATCAGCTAACTCAGCAGTGTGCAGAGATCTGTCGATCGGAAGACGACAAAAATTTCAGAGCTAAAAGGAGACGTTGGGACACTCTATAAAATCCATAACGTTTGTCAATCGGTACAAGCAAAGGAGTTAGTGGACAAAGATATCAAAACATGAACATGAACAAGATATTTGAAAAATTATTTATACCAAAAATACAAAAAGACCCATTGTTCATACCCCCAAACAACCACATATCGAGAAAGTTTAAACCAAGATAGAAAAGCCTATAACTACATAACCCGAGCATACATAGAAAATATCCACAAAATACAGACTTATCTAAACCTTAAACCCAGAGCCACAGATATCCAAGAACCAAACACAAACTATATAACCCAAAGATTACAAGGTTACAACAAGTTAATCACCCTACCGAAAACCAACCCTAGCTTAGTTAAAACTTGTTTCATTTATGGATTATTAAATACCGTATACATCCATGAAGGAAATGAACTAACAGATATACAAGAATTATATAGAGCATTCACCACTTATAAAGAATAACCAAAGGAAATCTATTTTTTATAAAGTTTTATACTGCACCAGCAGAGATATTATATGACGAGATCAAACCAGTTATACAAATTGTAAAAATAGGATTAACCAGAGATATGATTATACCGGAAGATATTGCTCAACAGCCAGAAATACCTAAAGTTGAGATACCTGATTTTTATACAAATAAAAAAATTATTGAAATATCTTCAATTGTCTAAGAATTAGCAAATAACTACCTAAATGGGAACCCAATATGGATTTATTATTCAAGAGATCATCAAATGATTTATTCAAATTCAAGGGAACTACGACAGTCAGATATGGAAGAAGCTAGACAATGGATTTTGACACTACTTAATCCAGAGAAACAACCAACTGCAAAAGCAATTAGGAAGAGATTTATTTCAGAAGAATTATTAACAAGATATTGCAAGTTAATTGGACACAAATATCCATACCATTTATGTTCGAGATGTAATGGAGAAGATAATATTATCCTAGAAGTCCAACTGGAATGGAAGAAGATAAGGACAACAGCTGAAAGATACATGACAAAAGATAGAAAAATACGGAGCAATAATGGAAAAGATAAAAGACAAGATATTAAGTGACATATGAAGGAATAAGATAACTTCTCTACATAAATTATTATGAAGTTTTGATTTTTTTAGTCCTATTAAATAGCCTTTTTGACTTTTAGGATGAAAGTTATTATTAGTTTTGTCTTTTTAGATTAGCTTTAAGACTTTTCTACCTTAAGTCTTTTTCTACTTATGTAAAGTTTGATAAATGTAAAGTAGGGATAGGAAAAACATCTTTTTGTAAAGTTATATTAGGACAGGTGTAAAGATGTAAATAGTTTATGCATTTTCTTTTAGATTATAAATATGTAAGCCATCCGGCTAAGTTAAAGGCAAGACTTTCATGTGTTGAAAGCAAGCCTTCTCTCTTGTACACAAATAACTTTTGAATATTTAATAAAAATAGGTATATTTCAAAGGAAAAGCTATAGATGAACAAATCCCAGAATTATCAAACCTACCAGAACAGGTATTTTCATTTATGATTATGAATAGCTAAATTCATAAATTCCTAACAATCATAATATGATAAAATAAGTTCATGTTAGTTACTATATAATAGAATTATTCGAAGAATAATATGTTACAAAGTTTATTAGCAAAGTGGAAAAGGAGCAAAATTCCTAAGAACTATGTCATTCTAAAGGTGAAATCGGTGAGGCAAGAAAGCCGTGATAGGGGAATAACCAGTGTAGAGGCATTGTTTAAGGGAAAAGTATCCAGATTACCATGCTAATAGTGACAGAGTAACATAATTATTTAAGAATAATCTAGTACATAGTAATCTAAGATGATCATATTTTGTTAGGTATATGATTGGAAGGAATATTTTGAAATAGCATCATGTGAAAAGGAATGACTACCTACTTATCCGATGAAATGGTAGATAAATTTAAAATACTTGTTTTGTATGTACTTAAGGATATAGAAATTGTAGATATAAGAAAAATCATATGGGAAAAAATGTTTGATAAATAGTTTTTGACTAGAATAAATTATATACCACACCTACCTAACTACTCTTACAAATACCTACATACCAAACCTAAACCATGATAAATAACGTATATTTAGAATATTGGAAAATGAATATGAAAAATATACAATTAATAGAAAAACTAATAAAAACAAATCTAGAAAAATATATGGGAACTAAAGATATAAAATATATAGAATTCCTTAATGAAAACACACAAGAATTATTAAGATTAAAACAAACAACCAGTAAATATTATGATAAAGCATTTAATAACCCATAAGACCTAAGCATCATATGAACAATATGGCAAGCTATATATCTGATGAAATTAAGATACTCGTTTTATATATCATTAAAGACTTAGAAATAGAAGACATAAAGAAAATAATATGGGAAAAAATATTTAATGAAGAATCATTAAGCCTAGAATGGTTAGAAGATATGCATAATCTTAGCTTATATTATTAAGATAGTTATTACTCAGATAATAATAGTTATTATTCAGATGGATATTATATAGATTAAAAATGTTAGAATATATTAAAAGAGTTAGAGAAACACAAAATTGGCTATACGAAGAAATTAATTATAGAAACCAGCTTAGAAGAGGAAGAGAATAATTAAAAGAAATATTAATTTGGATAAATAAAATCATGAAACAACTAGAATTAAAAGACAGTTTAAAATATGATCTAGACATAGAATTATTTATAGAATAAAAATATAGGATAATTAACGAAATAGATAACCTAGAATTTAATATCAGATATAGTACAATTAGAATAAATTATTACAAAGAAAATTGCAGTCTTACAACTACTTTAGGATAAAATGATAAACTATGAATATATAAAATATTAGAGACAAGATGTGGAAGAAATAAGATTAATAGAAGTACTTATGAAAGAGAATTTAATTGAATATTTTAGAACAAAAGATATAGAATATTTAGAATACCTTCAAAATAATATACAAGAATTACAAAGACTAAGAGAAAAAGACTAAGAGAAAAAACTAAAGAATATTACAGTAAAGCTTTTAATCAAATACTATCTAATAACCCCCAAGATATGAACATCAATAAAAATTAAAATAAAAATAGAAATGTTTAGAAATATCCACGCACAAATAAAAATAGATCCATTAGAGTTATAATAGATCTATTTAAGTTATCCGAGTTATCCGCACCCCCCTCCAATGGTATCAGAGACTATGCCATTTAATTTACCAAGGCCTTACCATTTAATCCTTCCAAACCATGTAAACCATTTTAAAACCATTTTAGACTATGCCAAACATTTAAAGCATTTATATCATTTAAACCATGCAAAACCATCCAAATCCATTTAAGGTTCCATTACCAAACCAAACCATGCAAGAGTTTCAATGAAAGTTCCACAATAGAGTGAAAACATTCTTTGAGGCATTTTATCAAATATGTTGAGGGCATATCTTTATCAAGACCAAAACCAATGCATAAACCACCATAATTAGGGTTACTCAAGATCCATTTGTTAAACCATAACCAACCAATAACCACATATGCAAAACGTTACCAAAAACATGTAATAACATTGTTTAAACCAATACCAAACCATATACATCAAGACCCTCAACATATATTTTGAAAACCACCATTCATGATCCATAAATCAATGTTTAAAACACAACACATATGCCTTTTGTTGGAACTAATAATAAGGAAAGGAGTACTTGTCTTATACATGAAGATTCACAAAAGAAATCTTGACCTTTGAGCCCTTTGAAGAACATATGAAGAAACCGTAGCCTCTAATCTTCAAGAGTAAGTTTGAGAGAGTATTTGAAGTGTTTTAATCCTTTAACAAGTATTATGAAACGCTGCCACCAAGGGTTATATAACGTGAGGAGATAAGGGTTTTGAAGTAGGAAATATCTGGACTACCCTTGATTTAAAATAAAAAACAAGTCATGTCCAAGGGTATGACTCACCTATACGTTCCGTATCCTAGGGTACGAGTGGTGCCCAACTCGTACCCAAGACCTTGCCAAGACCCTACCTACTGGTTCTTATCCGACTCGCACCTCCCTAACTCGTACCTGAGGGTACGAGTAGTATACCAAACTGTATCCACCACTCGTACCATGGGAAGATTCCACAAGACCAAGAGAATCATGCACCATATGACTGCTTTGCGCCTCTCGTTTTCTCCTATACGACTGGTACTAAGATTAGTCATATCTTGGGCAGTAGCTACACCAAACACACTGCCTAGTGTACGAGTAAACCACCAAGCCTCCCCCTAACTCGTATCCAAGGGTACGATTGGCACCCTTGAGTCGTACCAAGAACAGTAAGTCCAAAACTAAGAAAATTTTGCAAGGGTCCAAGACTTGGGGTGTTTCAATTTTGAAAGTCATCACATGACTTTCTATATACACCTATCGTGCCTTAATAATTCAAAAATTGGACCCATGAGAGGTTCCCAACCTTTATACTATCTCAAAGTTCTTACCAATCTCAATCTCATAACTCAATCCATCCGACGGACACATTCCTTGGTCTAGGCATTTTTAAAAGTGTCATTTTCTTTTAAAAATAAATATTCCTCAATAATACCGATATTTCATGAATGTTTATGTATGAATGAGGATATAATGCTCACAATCAAATAAGTATGAAGATAACAAATTCATTCAACACATGTATAGGTGAGCCCAGAAATCAACTCAATAAGTCAACATTTAATGATATCAGTTCTAGTTTGTATCATTGGAATAAATATACATGCAAAAAATTATTAATATAACATTAGCTCAAAACTTGAGTATTTCTATCATGATAAGGGCAAACAATGATCAAAAAGATCTATACTATCTATTCTTGCCACTGCACGAGCATCACATTATGAATAAAGGCAGTCAAATGCACAACCTAGACCAATAATGTCAAATAAAGCCTCCATACAGGTAACACGCAATGTATAATATCAAAAATCAACAACAATAGAATATAATAGCTCGAAAGACATTTCACATAGTTATTTTTCTCAACCCATAACATGCTTTACTAATTCATTAACTACCTAGCCTAGTCTAAAGAAAGTCAAGTCATAACCCGCTTCAAAGCATCGAAATTCAAGCCTAAAGTCCTTTAACACAGTGTCTTTCCCTTATGAATGACCTCAGAATCAAATTAAACATACAAATACAACATCAACACATTAAAGAAAGATAATGATATGCATATTATCCATATTTAAGTAAGGTCCAAAATGAATTTGAAAAATGAGTTTGAAACTGGAAGGGGTAAAACTGAACTTTTATTTTAGAAACACATTTTTCAAAGTTAAAGGAGTCTACAATTGAAAATCCATACGATAACAAGTTACAAACGAGGTCCAATTCGATGAAAAAATATTTTTAAGCTTTACCGGCAAAATCCACAAAAAATACATTTTGATGATATAATTCAATGTAAAGTTATGAAAATAAGGTTTTGGAGCTTACTCAAGTTCAAATGGTGATGAAAATTCTAAAAATCGCCCAAACCCGAAGTTCAAGGTACAAAAATGATGAAAAATCACAAAAGGAAGTATATATACTATGATGACCGTTTTAGAGGCTATATGATTGCTAAAATGGCTACCGCTAAAGCAATACCAAGCCGCTAAAGCGGCTACCGCTTAAGTGATCTTTGACCGCTAAAGCAGTTGCACAAACTATCAGCTCATCAACAACTTTACTAAGCTTGTAAAGTTGTCGATCAATTCCTCGAGATTTTTTTGGAATCCTGTGAATGCAAATGAACTATGCTACTAGACAGAATTTGACATTTCAGATCTAATGGAGCTGTTTGAATCACCAACTAACACTTAGAACATCAAATGTTGATCAAAGTCAATTATAGAACTTTTAAAGATCTTAAAAACCTCATACTCTCTCAAAATGACCGCGCCAAATATCCCACACCCCAAAATCAACATATAGAAATTATAGGAAAGGACAAAATGATCAAATCACCTAAAAGTAAATTTTTCACAAATCAGGTCATTACAGGTGTTAAGGACGTCCCTCAACGTCAATACAACACCGTAAAAGCTATTGAAGTTGAAGCCGCTGGGAGATCGAGAACGCTCCTCAACGGCAATGCTTATGCATCTAATATTGGGCTACAAAACACCCGAGTCAGGCCCATATTTTTTTTCTGATTGAGGCAAGTGCATATATAGCTGATTCTGGGATCATTATTTAAATTATAACTTTAGCCACTTTGAAATTAGCTTCAGACATAGAAGACTCAATTTCTAAAATCATTTGAAGTTCGACAACAAAATTTTAAATACTGTTGCCTGAAGTTTGGCTTGTTGTGGCTGAACTTCCAACTTTCTTTGGTTAAAGTTTGACAAAAAACTTTCAACATTTTTGTCCAAAAGGTTGGACTTGTCAAGATTCAACGATGACATTTCTATTTCTACATTAGAACCCAATGAAGGTACTAATTGTTGGTAATTTTCCCTACAAGTTTTGAGCATGCTCATCGTTAGGATAAATGGGGTACAAAGGCTTATTGTGGTTATTTCTATAATGGCTTCGACAATAAGACGGGTGGATTGGTATTTTATCTCTATGGATTTCTTTTGAAATAATTATGTGACTCTGCCAAATAGTTAAATTGCACTCATGATATATAGTTATAGCTTTAAAATAATATGAAACGTAATTATATTTTAAAATAGTAGCAAATACGCAATACACGTGTGCTGATACAGTATGCTCCAATACAGCTCTTTGCGCATTTCCAACTGATACAATAGCATTGTTTCAACTAGTACTTGTCTGATATAGCCGATATCCATCTAATACTGTTAATACCTATCGCCTAAATAGAACTCTTTCACTGATATAATTAATATCCACCTGATACAATAAGTTGATATTTTATACACAAATTGTAGTTATATTTTGAAATTGCACTCTAAACTGTAGTTATTTATGAACTTCTCTAATTTCTTTTGGTGGGGTTTAAAATTGCAAGACATATTTTGGATGCGTCTACATCTAATATTGGGGTACCAAATAACACATGTTAGGCCCAATCATTTATCTAATAGGTTAACTATGCCCAAATGTTATATACATTTTGCCAACACTTGTAGGGGTCATTTGATTTTAGCAAGTTTATTATGACGGAAGGATAAGTCATATAGGAAAATAGTGCAGGAATTAGTAATGTAGTAATTACAAGAAATTAGGTGTATACATCAAGTCAATATATGCATGATATGTGTTTGAATTTAAAGTTCGTGTTATTTTATCATGATTAATTAACAAGTATTTTACTTAATTTAATCACTTAATCATAGTAAAAAATATTACTTTGATGTACACACTGAATGCGTGTAAGTTTTACCAAATTTTAGTGATGCAGAACGGTAAGATGGATATTTGTTGTGCTAAATATAATTATGTAGAAACGTTACTCCTTATTTTGAATAGTTTTGTTCCAAAATATGTCTCAAGCATGTAAGTTACATTTTACTATTTATGACTCGTTTGTATCATGGTGGTTGAGATCCGACATTCAAGGGCTCGAAGTTATTTCGAACAAGCTACTTTTAAAAAAAGATGAACTATTTTCGGTTGTTATCTGGTGTGTTACAATTAGGGCTGTCAAAATAAACTCAAATTGAGTTGATCCGCTTAACGCCACCCAAAATTTAATGGGTTGAGTTCAAGATATTTTGCTATTGGGTAAATCTCAACCCGTTAAGTCCCAATCCATCTTCAAATTGGGTTCAAATGAATCCAATCAATCTCTACTTCAACTCGTTTAGTAAAAAAATTTATTTTCTTAATGAAAGTAGAAAAAAAAGTGACAATATGTCCTCCCACTCTCAAAATGACCCACATCACCTCACCCCACCTTACCCCAACGCTACCACAAGCCAACTTACCTCACCCCCATCCCGCCTCCCTTAAATAAATATTTTTACTCCTTAAAAAACTCTTCATAAATTTTTTATCTTGTCCCCACCCCACCTCATCCCCATTCGCCCCTTCCTACCCTGAACCCCCACCCCCATCCCTACCCTAAAAGTAAATAATTTTTTTTATTTGAACAAAACAATTAATCTTACCCAACCCCCATCTCTCCCTACTCCCTACACCCGCACACCCTCCTCCCCTATATGACATATCCCCACCTCCCCTCCCCCCCCAAAAAAAACGTATATATTTTTTTAAAAAAAAAAAATTAATTTTTTAAAAAAACTAAATTTATTTTTTTAAGAATTTTTTTTTTACCTCAATCCCCATCCTTTCCCTAACCCCTACACCCCACACACACACCCACACCCCTACACCCCGCCCGCTCCCAATTTAAAAAAAAAATAATTTTTTTTTAAATTGACCTCAACCCCCATCCTAAAATCCACCCCTCCTACCCCCGACCCCTTACCCTATACCCTTCCCTAAAAAATAAATTTTTATTTTTTAAAAATTTAAATTTAAAAAAATATTCTTACCCCACTCCCTACCCATCCACCCAACTTTTCAAACTCATTCAAGTTTATTTTCTTTACAAGGGGCAAATATTAATATATTAATATTTTTTAGATTAAGCGGGTTAAATTGGGCAGGTCAAGACCCAACTCAATTTTTACCCATTTCAACTCAACTCATTTCAACCTAAAGTAAATTTGGGCAGGTCATGATCCAACTGGATACCCAATTCCATCCATTTAATATCTTCAATCTCAACCCAACCCGTGCATTTGACACTCTTAGTTACAATTGCAAATGTAAGAAAAAACCTAGATCTTCTTGAATGTGGGCCTTAGATTGTGAAACTAAAGTTTGGTCAAAATTGAACTTTTACGATCGATCACGATGGCCAAAGCTACGAACTTGAAAGAGAGGCCAATCAACATAATATTATTGTAGTGGGTAGGGGTGAATATAGTACGGTATGGATGTATGTTATGATACTAAAATTTTGGCTTCAATTTCGTTTATGATTTTCAAATACTATATCATTATCATGTAAAATTAACTCAGTATGACAATGTTTTAAAATTTCATTTTAGTATTTGTGGTATGATAAATCGGTAACTGTAGTTTATTTGACTTCCTTTATATATTCATGTAATAGAGAGTTATTACTTTCGGCTTTCAAGAAACATGTCAACTATATCATACTTACACACCTTATACATGTAGAAATATTCAAGAAAAATAAAGTACAATTATGCAATTTTCTCCATTAAGAAATTGCACAAAATGAACATTTCAATCAAGATAGAATACTTGAAGTTTCAACATCAAAATAATAAGGTTTTGCTAATATTATTTAATATATTTACTAGTATTATTAACATTTAAATAATTAGGTTTTGCCAATATTATTTAATCTTATTTGCTAATATTATTATAAAATATATGAATCATATATGTAACTCTACACTTTGATATGATATTCAACATTTTGGTATTGAATACCAAAATATCATAGTGTACCAAAATTTTCAGAAACACATAGCAAATATAATAATACTAAAAGTGCGATATCATAAATTTTGAATTTCAATGTATTATTCGATATTCACCATATATATCATGCCAAACCCTGATAACAACGGAGATGTTATGAAATAAAGACAAAATATCAATATCAATATCAAACTTAAGAAAAGGATGCAACTTTAGAGAATTTTAGTAGTACTTTTATTTAATACTTTGATATATATCGATAAAAATATACAAAGGGTGGTTATTTATAGACCACCAAACTTACTCCCTAAGGTTGTCAAGTTTGACATCAAGTTGGCAACTTGACCAACTCTCTTCGGTATTCAAATCCAAATTGAACAAGTAACTCTTGGTGTTTAAATTTAATTTGACCACTAACTATTATCTCTAATTAATGATATTTCACATGTATATATGTCACATGAAATCCATATTATATAACACTCCCCCTTGGATGTTCAATAAATAGATAATGGTCTCGTTAAAAGCTTACTAGGAGACCCAATGAAAAAAAGCCCAATGAAGAAAAAAAGAGTAGACACATCTTGTAATATGCCTGTAGTGGTGCCTCATTAAAAATCTTACCAGCAAAATTCTATTGAGACAAAGCCTTGGTTAAGAAAAAAAGATTACAATGTGTATTTTACTTTCCGTGATGAAAATTTCAATTTAATGACTTGAATTCCTCATCTTAATCTTGTGCACCATATTCTCGTAAGTTGTAGTTGGTAGATATATGATAAATGAACCAGCAATATTGTCACTTAAATGAATCAGTCGCACATTGATATCACCATTCTTCTAGAGCTTGTGTGTGTAGATAATTTTTGGTGAAATATGCTTCATTCTATCTCCTATTGTAAATTCTTTCTTTAATTATGCTATCCATGCTGCATTATCTTCATATAAAATCGTAGATACTTTATCACAGTCTATACAATATTTTTCTCGGATGAGATGTATCATGGATCTCAATCACACGCATTCTCGACTTGCTTCATGAATAACAATATCTCAGCATGATTTGAAGAAGTGACAATTGTTGCATACTTCATCAGACACCATGATGTAGTTTTATCTCCATATATAAGTAAATAGCCCATCTGAGATTGAATTCCATGCAGATCAGATAAATACCCTTTCAATGTATGTTCATTGACGAACAAATATTTCATTTGTCAAATACTTCGAGTACACATCCAGTAATATGCATTATTAGTTTTCCCCTTAAGAATCTTGCCAGGAAAACCTTATGAGATAAAAATCCGGCTAAGAAAAAAAGAGTGCAACACACATTATACTCGCATCAATTTAAACATCACTTTACTCTTATAAATGATGCTCCGCAATTCATCAGTGCACCAACTGCACTAAATATGGTACTTACTAATCATTTTCATGACATCAAAATTGATTTGTTTTCAAGTTAAGCGATCTTTATAATCATTGGGATATTCAGTGAAATCTCTTTATAACATTTTAAATCCTTTAATGATTTTCATATAACCTTTGTCATCTAGCTAGACATAACAATAATTTATTATACATATTCAAGCTTTTCAGAATTGTCAGAATGAAATAAACCTCATTTCATCCACCAAAGGAGAACAATTCTCCTACAATAATGACATAAACTTTGTGAAAACTTTATTCCCCAAGGTACAAGTCATACTTTATATCTTATGAATTTTACTTTTCGCATAGTAAATTATTTATACCCCACTGATATTATAGCTTTGGTCTTTGGATTATAAGTCTAAATATTCAATTTTCAAGTGAAACAAACTACTTGAATTACATACTTTTATTTGTCCAATAATTTCTCTATTCTTATTTTTTGATAGATTTGTATTCAAGATCCTCAATACTATTTAGAATATTGAGTGCTATAGTACATCAAAGATATCATCGATGATTATTTGATATTGGTTTCAATAAGACATAACTTATGAAGATTTCTTCATATTCATTACTATTCGGGATCCTGAACCTTTGTCAAGATTTTATGAAGTGTTATGTCAATGCTCTTTCAAAGCACTTGGCTTATTATCATGACCATCTTAATCATTTGCTCCTTTTCTTCTTCAAGGAGTTTTACCTTTGGAACCAATTGATCTATCATGCTTCAGGATTTAATTTAACAATTTGAGCAAGCAACTTTGCAAAAATTAAATTGCAAGTTAATAGAAAACACATGTGACCATATCATGGATCTATCTATTAAACAATATAATAGTAATCCATCCATGTAGCAGGCGAACAGGCCCATATTCACCTTTTCATATGTTCCAAAATTTTATGAAATACAATCTCAATCTTAGTTGGTACAATGATCAATTCATTGTGAGAATAGGTGGCACAAGGGAATTCCTGAAAAACTTTTTATTTCTTCAATATGTAACCACATGAATTATCAATTATTTTTGCATCTCATTTGAACCAGAATGGTCATCCATCATGCCAACTGATATTTATTTTAGAAAACTTTTAATGTACTATTGCATGTGATTCTGTCATCATGCTCATATTTATGTATTACAAATAGGAGAAAAGGGGTGAGTAACCTTTTACATAAATATTCATAACCATCTTCGATTGTAGTAATATGAAGATATAATGTCTTTTCATTATTTGTAACCTCAATATAATTTATATTTAGCCAATGTTGTTGAAACTTGATACAAGGCTAACAAGGAAGGAATGAAAAATACTCCAAATCAGTCCACAAATCTTAAGGATTCGAGGACCAAGATGGAGACCACTCTCGGATTCACTACCAATAATAAGATTACAAGATATAGTGGTGTATTAGACACCAAATCAGCAGTCCAAACTATGATTAACCACAATATATGATGAACAAGAAGACATAAGATTCAAATTTAACAATAACAACAAGAACACAAGATTACAACACAACAATAAAAAAGATTACATGAAGGTAAAAGGATAGATAGATAGACCACATGAAGGTATAATCTTAAGAACCCAATAATGGACAATCTTGGACCCTTAACACTACACACAACAATAAACCTATCTCTTACAAAGATACAAGTTTGGATTCCGCCTCCCAAGCATCAATGTTTCCAAGCAAACACAATCACTAGTGATTCCACACTAGATCTTATCCTAGTTTCGGTTGGTGGATTTTCCAAGCCCTAACTATGGTGTTCCAAGTCTTACAATACTTACAATAATATCCCGAAAAAAAATACTAATGGAAGCCCTAGCATGCTACTTATATAGTTATTACAAAATGAAGCTAAAAATGACCAAAAGGCCCTTAAGTGACGGGCTCCCATCAAGTGTATCCCAAGTGTAGTGTTTGGACTATTTTGGGTGCATAATTAGGTCCTCTTTGGCTCTTCAATTGAACACACCAAGTCTTGGATCCGACGGACACTCTCATAAATCCATGTCTGGGATTATTCTTGAATCAAAACTTAATAAGTTTATTTTGAGAATTACTATAATATCAATGTTATGAACAGTTTCATTCCTCCATAGAGTAACACTTAAACTCTTTCAAAGCTCTTAATTAATTTGTGTACTATCGCATATTTCAGACACCATTCCTATGGTAAACATCTCCTTCAAGGAGAAAATCATATAAGTACTGTCATAATCTTAAAATACTATATGTTCAATATTTGTTTCTTGCTTTTACCCTTTGATGACACATGATAAGAATATCAAAATATTTATGGCATACTACAAGTACGCGATCAATAACCGTTTATGGCAAAATAATCTCTTTTTTTGTCAAACCTTCCATAAAGGTGAGATGTGACATTTATCCAACCATACATGAGTATGTCTTTATTCATAATTTTGATCTCATCTTGACACATTTATTTCAAGAATAATCGAGCATCAAGGATGCTTATCACAAATCTCATTCTCTTCAAGGAATGAATTATAATCATCTGCACATGCTTCATAAATTTTCATTAGAAGCTCATTACATGCTTCATAAATTTTCATTAGAAGTTCATTCTCGTGCCATGAAATTTATTATATTTACATGACAGAACTCAATATATTCCTTTATTTTGATGGAGGATTTATAAAACTTATACCAAATTAGATCATACTAAAATCATGTGCCCAACGACTATTCATATCACACCAATTAGTAGGAAAAATTACCTTCACCTTTTGAAGGACCATTTGAGAACTTATGATGTTCTTTGAAGAATATTCTATCTTTTTTAATTATATATGTTGTGTAATATTTAATGTGAACATCTTTGAGATGACAAAATCATTCATGCCAACTTATGCCATGACTCGATGCTACACCCTAGTCGCAACAACTGTGCTTACGGTCATAAGTGACCACAAGCTAACCCGTGAGTTGGTACCTGCTGTGAGCACTGAATAAAATAATAATAATGGTCATATACAGAAACGACAGATAAAACCATAAGGCCTAAATACTGAAAATATGATTTAATCTCAGGTTTGAACAACTGATAAAAACTTTTAAAATGAACTGACTGTCCAACTAACTGTCTGGATGTTTGAAAATCCTGTAACTAACTAATTATGGAGTTGATGGGACAAACCCCCAACTAGCTTCAACTAACTAAGTAAAAGAAATGCTGAAATGACTGAATGAAATATAAACTTATCCTCAAAGAATGAGGACTCACCACTGTTGTTGTTGCTGTAACGCTAGACGTTCTAAGTACAATTGGAAAACTGAGCATCCGAACCTATGATATAAGACATCATAGCTCAAGAAGAGTATGTGGTTAGTACTTTGAATGTACTGGTATAGGAGATAAGGAAAGGATGAAATGCATGGGGTACTATGCATGCAAGATAATAACCAATTGAATAGCATGTGATAAATGAACATGAATGCATGAAAGATGATAATATCTGAGAATGCAAGACCAAACATATAATATTTCTGAAATAAGTCTGAGATCTGAAATACTAAAAACTGTATAACTGAAAATCTATACACTTGATCAAGCAAACCTGAACTGAGAATATATTGAATATTGTATTAAGACTGTGGGAGGTATTAAATAACTGATATGCCCCAATTTGAGCTAATTGGGGTCCAACCTGTAACCCCAGTTGGAAGGGTGTTGGTACGGTGCCACGTTTACTAACACTGGCTATGTGGATCCACAAAACTAGTGTCCCAAAGGACTAAAGAGTCACCCTATATTGGCAGGAGAACTTGTGAGATATGTGTCAACCCTAAACTGGTAGGAAGACATCTCAAACCTATGCTGACTACATAGTTCTGTAATTCAGGGATTGTTATTAAGGGACAAACCCTAAACTGGCAGGAATGGCCCCATCCCTGGGTTTGCTCGGTGCTGAATCCTACTCCCAACTGAATCACATTGTTAACTGGACTAAACTAAGCTTAACTGAGGAAACAACTAATCATAACAACTAACTGGATGACAATGCTCATGGTTTATCTAAAATCATTCTGAAAAATACTGAAATTATGTAAACAACTAGGTGCCGGGTATTCATAACCCACCACTACTGAATAGAAATAACAATAAGGACATATAATGAAAACCATAATAGGAAATCATTATTCTAAATCCAACACTCAGGAATTTAATCAAACACATGAGAGCCATGAACTTGTGCATAAGAATGAGCAAAGCATGCAAAAATAACATGATTACAAGATTCAAATCATGACGTAGGGATTTAACGTGAAAATTATAACATTCGAAACATATAAGGGCTCATTCCACTTGAAAACATTTACAAACATAACTTATAATTGAAAACAATAAGAGCTTCATGGAAATAATTCAACTTGAACATTTAGAAACTCATGATTTGAAACCAAAAAAGATTCTTTGACTCCATGGGCGAAAATGGCCCATGGATGAACATCACACATATCTTAAACCCTTAATCTTAGAAGAGAAACACCAATTTTGATGCATTTTTTGGAGGTTCTTGGATTTGAAAACTTGAATTCTTAGTTTCCTTGGAGAGAAATTAATTGAAGTGATGATCTTAAAAGATGAATAGGATTTATTTCAGAGGAAAATTAAAGAGGTATGGAAAATAATGCCCTAACTGATGGTATAAGACATGATATGATGACTTGGATTGAGGGGAAAAGACACAATTTCCCTCAAAAAATTAAATTTGTAACTGGACTACATTTTACATACTCGCCGCAATGCAGTGTACGTTCCATCGCTACAAGCACCGCGACATGACACTATCGCGGTGAGTTGCTAGATTCGTGATCTAAACATGACCCAATCCTCATCCAAAATATCCAAAACTTCTTTGAGACATGCTCATTACATCCCTGAATATGAATTAACTCAAAAACTAGCATCTCAAGGTCGGGAAGACCAATTTAATAATCCTCGAAGTTAAGAGGCCTAAAAAAAGATTAATTCCCCAACACTTAGTAAAATTTTCAGGCTTTAAGCCCCTTATACATGCAACTAGAAGCTGAACTGAGCTAAGAATGGTACGAGGTATTACAATATCTCCTACTTGGAAATATTCATCCTCGAATGAGACTGATTAAGCTAAGAATACTGGGGAAATTATGAGCATATACTGAACATGCATAACTGGAAACATGATTACATGACTGAGTCTGAATATGACACATGAACTGAACTGATTTCGTAAATGCTTGCAATAACATGAGAATGATTATATGGATGGAACTGAGAATGGAAAAGAGATAATCAAAGAAAAATTAAGTTTGCGGAGAAAAGATGAGGGCACTTGTTATGCATATCTACTTCTGCTTCCTAAGTAGCTCCCTCAATGGACTGATTCCACCAAATAACTTTAACCAAGGGAACTTCTTTGTTCCTTAGTCTAAGAATATGAGTATCAAGGATGTCAATTTGGATTTTTTCATAAGAATGACTATCCTGAACATCTGTGATTTCTAAAGGAACTACAACCACTAGATCACCAATACACTTCTTTAACAAAAAAACATGAAACATTGGATGCACCGATCCTAAATCTGTAGGCAACTCTAGCTCATAAGATACCTTTCCAAAATAGCTCAAGATTTTGTAAGGGCCTACATATCGGGGACTAAGCTTCCCCTTCTTGCCAAATATCTTCACTAACTTCATGGGCGAGATTTTCAAATATACCAAATCCCCAACTTCAAACTCAAGATCTTTTCTCCTCACATCTGCATAGGATTTCTGACGGCTTTGGGCTGTCTTCAGCCTTTCCCTAATCAACTAAACTTTCTCCATCACATCAAACACTGAATTTGGCCCTATTAAAGCAGCCTCACCTGCCTCAAACCAACCAATAAAAGATCTATATCTCCTCTCATAGAGAGCCTCAGATAAAGCTATCTAAATACTAGAGTGATAACTGTTATTATAGGCAAACTCTATCAATGGCAAGTAGTCATCCCAACTACCCTTAAAGTTATTGAAACAAGCCATTAACATTTCCTCTAAGGTCTAAATAGTCCTCTCTGCCTGACCATATGTCTGAGGATGTAAAGTTGTACTGATATAAACTTAGGTACCAAGACCTTTCTGAAAAGCTCTCTAAAAGTGAGTGGAAAACTGAGTACCTCTATCTGAAATGATAGACAATGAGACTCCATGCAACCTAACCAATTCTCAAAGATAGATCTTGGTGTAATCCTTGGCTGAATACAAAGTATGAACTAGAAAGAAATGGGCTACTTGGTCATTCTGTCTAAATAACCCAAATTAAATCACGATGACAACGCGTGTGAGGTAATCCCGTTACAAAGTCCATGTTTACAACTTCCCACTTCTAAGTGGGAAATTGAACTTCTACAATGTACCACTAGGCCTCTAGTGTTCAACCTTAACCTACTGGCAATTAGAAAATTTATCTACAAACTCTGTAATATCTCTTCTTATGCCACTCTACCAATAGATTTCTCGTAAATCACGGTACAACTTAGTGGCTCCTGGTGTATAGAGTAACATACACCATGCACTTCTATAAGAATCCGTTGTCTCAATCCATCATCACACGACACACACAGCCTACCCTGACATCATAACACACCATCTCCCTCTTGGGAGAAAACCTCTACATTCTACTCTCTAATTGATTCCTTCAGCTTTGCTAAACTGGGATCCTTATCTTTCTTCTCCTTTACTTTGGCAACCAAAGAGGATTTTGAACTAATTTGAACCCATATGCTACCCTCAGCTGAATAAATCAATCGAACACCTAATCTAGCAAGCTGAAGAACCTCCTGAACTAACTTCTTCTTATAATTCTCAACATGAGCAGTACTAACCATAAATAATC
This sequence comes from Capsicum annuum, assembly GCF_002878395.1. Classification (NCBI taxonomy): domain Eukaryota; kingdom Viridiplantae; phylum Streptophyta; class Magnoliopsida; order Solanales; family Solanaceae; genus Capsicum; species Capsicum annuum. Next base: position 25,499,542 of record NC_061120.1, on the reverse strand, counting down.
TACTAAGGGCTTCTACCACTACATTTTCCTTGCCCGTATGATACAACACACTCATATCATAATCTTTCAATAACTCGAGGAACCTTCTCTGACAAAGATTCAAATCTTTCTGTGAAAACACATACTGTGAACTTTGTGATCTGTGAACACATCAGCATAAACTCCATAAAGATAACCCCTCCAAATTTTCAAGGTAAACACAAAAGCTGCCAACTCAAGATCATGGGTAGGGTAATTTTTTTCATAGGGATTAAGCTGTCTAGAGGTATAGGCTATGACCTTACCTCTCTGCATCAATATACAACCAAGACCAACTCTGGAAGAATCACAGTAAACAGCAAATCCCTCTGAACCATCTGGCAAAGTCAAGACTGGGCTAAGGTGAGTCGAATCTTCAACTCCTAAAAAATCTTCTCGCAAGAATCTAAACACTAAAACTTGACTTTCTTCAGAGTCAATTGAGACATGGGGGATGTAATAGACAAAAAACCTTTAACAAACCATCTATAATAGTTATCCAAACTCAAGAAACTCCTAATCTCTAATGGAGAAATGGGTCTGGGCTAGTTTCTTACTACTTTGGTCTTTTGAGGGTCAACTCAAATGCCATCACCAAAAATAATATGGCCAAGAAAAGCTACTGACCTTAGCCAAAACTCGCACTTACTAAATTTGGCAAATAACTGATGAGCTCTAAGGGTTTGCAACACAATCCTTAGATGTTCTGAATGATCATTTTTGCTACGGGAATAGATAAGGATATGATCAATGAAGACTATGATGAACATGTCCAAGTACTGATTGAACACTCTATTCATCAAGTCCATGAAAGCTACTAGAGCTTTTGTTAGTCCAAAAGACATAACTAGAAATTCGAAGTGACCATACCGAGTTTTGAAAGTTGTTTTTAGAATGTCATATTCTCAGATTCTGAGCTGATGATAGCCAGATCTGAGGTCTATATTAGATAAATAACTGGCACCCTAGAGTTGTTTGAACGTCATCAATCTTGGGGAGTGGATACTTATTCTTGTTGTGACTTTGTTCAATTGATAATAATCGATGCACATTCTAAGAGAACTATCTTTCTTATGCATGAAAAAGACTGGAGTGCCCCATGGGGAAATACTGGGCCTAATGAAACCCTTATCTAAGAGATCTTTCAACTATCCTTTCAACTCTCTAATCTAAGCTGGAGCCATTCTGTAGGGCGAAATAGTGATAGGCTGGGTATCTAGAAGGATATTTATCTCAAAGTCAATTTCCCTTTAGGGAGGAACTAGAGGAAGATCTTCAAGGAAAATATCTAGATATTCCCTTACTACTGAAACTAAATCGAGACTTTGAGTCTCAAAACTAGAGTCTTTGACTCAAACAAGATGGTAAACACACCCCTTGTATATCATTTTTCTTGCCTTAAAATAAGAAACAACCTAACCCCTAAGCACTAAAGTACTACCCCTCTATTCAATAACTGGTTCATTAGGAAACTAAAATTGAGAGACCCTATTTCTATAGTCAACTGAAGCATAGCATGAGTGAATTCAATCCATGCCAAGAATGATATTAAAATCAGTTATCTCTAACTCTACAAGATCAACTAAGGTGATTTTCTGAGATATTGTAACCGGGCAATTTCTGTATACCTATTTGGCTATAATAGAATTACCCACTAGGTAGACACCAAGAAATGTTCTGCTAAAGATTCGGGACTAATACCAAAATAGATTGCTATATAGGGGACTACAAAAGAAAGTGAAGCCCCAGGATCAAACAAAGCATAAACATGAAGATGAAAAACCTGTAATGTACCTGTAACCACATCAGGAGAACTTTACTGATCCTGTCAGGTCTGGAGGGCATACAACTTGTTCAGACGCTGCCCACTGGTTGTATGGGATACGATACCCTATTGAGTTAGACGACCGGCCAGAATTGGAGGACAACTGTGCTAACTCTGCTGACCAACCCTTGGACATTCTTTGACTTTATGGCCTGGCTTTCCACATCTAAAACACATATCACTACCAAATCTACACATACCCTGATGACTCCTACTATATTTTTTGAAAAATAGATTAGTACGACCACTGTTCATACTTCCCTGGGACTTGGAGCCTGGTGCCCTATCTCGACTGTCATCCCTGAATTTTAGTACTGGCATACTTGCTGAAGATAGAGCTGGGGCTGAGAATTTCTAATAAAACTGAGAATGGTTACAACCTTCTAACCTCGACTGAGAAAAGTTAAAGCTACCTATTCTAGCCCTCTTATTCTCTCCTCCTTAAGCTTATTCTCCTTAATATATTGAGCATGAATAATAAATATCGATAAGTCCATCTCCATAATAAACATAATATTCCTACACTCCTTGACCACACTATCAGTTATACCAGAAATAAACTTACTCATTCTAGATCTATTATAAGCCACCATTGAAGGATCATACCTCGCTAACTAAGTGAACTTAAGCAAGTATTCCTTCACACTCATATTACCTTGCTATAAATAATGAACGCCTACACCTTAGCTTCCCTCAACTCTAACAAAAAGAACCTATCTAAGAAGGTTATGGAAAACTTCTCCCACTCAACAGGCCCTGCCTCAACACCCCTATTACCCTTTCACTGCTTATACCAGGTGTTAGCTACATCTTATAATTGATATATAACCAACTCTGCACACTTACTCGAAGTGACACCCATGATATCTATCACTTTCTTAACCATATCAACAAACTCCTGCGAATCCTCCTCAGACTTGGATCCCGAAAACAAATGGGGATTCAGTCGAGTAAAATTTTGAATCCTAGTTGTAGCTATATTTTCCATTGGATTAGCTAGGACAACAATCTGCTGATTGTTCTTAGCAACTACTGAATAAGCTAAGGTAGTGAAAGAAGCTCTGAATTTGATGTGAAAGACATGCTCATTCAGGGGATCTTCCTGAATAGGTAGAGGTGTGCACTGATTCCCATTCCTTCTTCCATTATTTCTTTTGGGAGGCATTTCCTATAAAAAGAACAAAGAATAAGTCAGAAAGAGAGTTTAAATAAATCTCATGCTCTTTCACACGATATGAATACTAAAAGAAGGAAAACTTTTCCCAAAACATCTTGTAGCCTCTTATCCATAAGTGTGGTGCATTTCACACCCATGCACAAGACTCTACTTAATGCGGCTTTCAGACTCCCAAGGACACTGTAAAACCTTAGGCTCTGATACTAAATTTTGTTATGACCCAAGGCTACCCCTAGTCGCAACAATGATGCTTACGGTCACAAGTGACCATAGCTAATTATGAGCTGATACCTGTTGTGAGAACTGAATAAAATAACAATAATAGTCATATGCGGAAATGGTTGATAAAATCATAAGGTTTAAATACTAAATATATGATTTAATCTCAAATCTGAACAATTTATAAAAACTGTTAAAATGAACTAAATGTCAACCTTACTGTCTGAATGTCTGAAAAGCCTCTAACTGATTGACTGTGGAGTTGATAGGACAAAGCCCCAACTAACTCCAACTGACTAAGTAAAAGAAATGTTGAAATAACTAAATGAAAGATAAGCTTATCCTCAAAGGATGAGAACTCACTACTTCTGTTGCTGCTGTAACACTAGACGGTCTAAGTATAATCTACAAACTGAGCGTCCGAGCCTATGATATAAAACATCATAGCACAAATAAGAGTATGTGGCTAGTACTTTGAATGTACTGCCATATAAGATGAGGACAGTCTAAAATGCATAGGGTACTGTGCGTAAGAGATAACAACCAATTGAATAACATGATATAACTGAACATAAATACATGAAAAACTGTAATATCTGAGAATGCAAGACCAAGCATATAATATTTCTGAAATAAGCCAAAGATTTGAAATACTAAAAACTATATAACTATTAACTAAATATCTATACACTTGGTCAAGTAAACTTGAACTGAGAATACATAGAATACTGTACTGAGACTGTGGGAGGTATCATCTAACCGATATACCCCAATTTAAGCTAATTAGGGTCCAACCTGTAACACCTATTGGAAGGGTATCAGTACCGTGCCACGAATACTAACACCGGCTGTGTGGATCAACTAAACTGGTGTCCCAAAGGACTAAAGAGTCACCTAATACTGGAAGAAGAACTCATGAGATATGTGTCAACCCTAAAATAGTAGGAAGACATCTCAAACCTGGATTACATAGTTCTGTAACTCAGATATTGTAAGTAAGGGTCAAACCCTAAACTGGCAGAAATGCCCCTATCCCTGGGTTCACTTGGTATTGAATCCTACTCTTCATTTACTGGGCTGAACTAAGCTTAACTGAGAAAACAACTGATTATAACATCTAACTGAATGACAATGCTCATGGTTAATCTGAAATCATTTTGAAAATATTGAAATTAAGTAAACAACTAGGTATCGGGTGTTCATAACCACCAATACTGAATGAAAATAACAATAAGGACATATAAAAGCTTTGAAAGCCACAATAGGGAATCATTGTTCTAAATCCAACACTTAGGCATTTAATCAAAAACATGAGAGTCATGAACTTGTGCATAAGCATGAGCAAAGCATGCAAATATAACATGATTACAAGATTTAATTCATGACTTAGGGATTTAACATGAAAATTATAACATTCAAAATGTATAGGGGATCATTCCACTTGAAACATTTATAAACATAACTTATAATTGAAAGCAATAAAGCTTAATGGAGATAATTCAACTTGAACATCTAGAAAACTCATGATTTGAAACCAAAAAGGATTCTTAGACTCCGTGGGTAAAAAGGGCCCATGGATGAAAATCACACATACCTTAAACCTTTAATCTTGGAAGAGAAACACAAATATTGATGCTTTTTTGGAGATTCTTGGATTTGTGAACTTGAATTCTTGGTTTCCTTGGAGAGAAAGTAATTGAAGTGATGATTTTGGGAGATAAATAGGGTTTTATTAATAGAAGAATTGAAGGAGTAGGGCAAATAATGCCCTAACGGATGGTATAAGTTGTGATATAACGACTTGGATTTGTAATGACCCAAGAGTAACCCATAGACGCCACACGATGCTTATGGTTCCGAGAGAGCAAAAACTAACCCATGAGCCGGTACCTTCTGTGAGCACTGAATAATATAATAACGTATGTGGAAGAACAACTGATAAACCATAAGGTTTTAGCAACTGAAATCAATACTGGAACATAAATCTGGAAACAACTTTGTAAAACTAATAAAATAATAACAAAACTGACTGATTGTCTGTACTAGTATGGAAAGCCTCTACTGACGGACTATGGAGCTGATGGGACAAACCCCTAACTAACTCTGTATGAATAAAAAAATACCAAGCTTATGAAATAATAGAGATAAATAAACCAAGTCTGCATAAAATGAGGACTCACCACCGCTACAGCTGATAATTTGGTATGTCTATGCACGATCCAAGAATTGAGCATCCAAACCTATGATATGATACATCATAGCGCAAGAAATAAGTATGTGATCAGTACTTTGAATGTACTGGTATGCTAAATGAGGTGGGATAATATGCATGGTTTCATGTACAGGAGTAATAACTGACTGAATAAATAACATAAAGTACTGAATAAAATGCATAAAATCTATAAATACTGAAAATGCATGACCAAGCACAAAATATGTTTTGAATATAATCTATAAACTAAAATATCGAGTACTGATACATGAGTAATTGATATCTGTTGCTATGGTCAAGCAAAACCAAAACTGAATTACTGAGCTGATTATTAGACTGAGACTGTAGGAGTTATCATCTAACCGACATGTCCTAAATGAGCAATTTGGGGTCTAACCTGTGACCCAATTGGAAGGGTGTCAGTACCGTTCCATGGGTACTAACACTGGCTATGTGGATCCACTAATGTGTTTTCCCAAAGAACTAAGGGTGTCAAGGCGAAACTGACGAGTGATCCCTAAGAGGTAGTCAAGACTGAACTGATGGCTGACTCTTCAAATCCTATGTTAGCTACATTGTTCTAGAATATAGGGACTACTACTAACGACTCTGCCTAACTGATGGAAAAGTGTCCATCCTTGTACTTACCCTGTGCTAAATCCTACTCCTATTGAACTGACTCAGAATACTGAACCGTTCTAAGTTTAACTGATCATGATAACTGACCGAACTGATATTGCTCATAACATGTCTAAAACTATTTTAAAGATACTGAGACTAAGCAAACAACTAAATTTTTTGGTATTCATAACCCCCAGGAATCGATAGCAATAATAGCAAAATAGTACTAGAACTTTGGGGACATAATATGAAAGCATTAATACAAAAAATTTTCTTGTAGGTATTTCATCAAACATTTGATATTCAAAGTTTAAGCTAAGTATGGGAATAGTTTAAAGCTCATAGAAATAGCATGATTTCAACATCAACATCACTAATTATGATTTAAATCAGCGAATATAACTATTTGAACATGTGGGGTTCAATAACAATAATAATTTCATTTAAACATGGTATAGAATCATGATCCATGGGAATTCATAGTTAAAAATAATAATAACTTGTAAAAGATCATAACTTTGAATTTAAAAATTAGATTCTTAGGCTCCAAGGGTGAAAGAGGCCCATTGATGAACACTTGACATACATGAGTTGATGAATTCGTAAGAGTTCTTGGGGTTTTTCTTGAGAATTGATCTTTAATTTTGAAGGCTAGGGCTTGTTATTGAGAGAAAATAGGTTTCTTGGAGAGAAATTATGAGTAATGGGGCACCTAATGCTCCATTAGGGTTTTAATTTTGTGTTTTGGATGGATTTGGGGCCATGGGAAAAGACCAAACCATCCCTGGAAATTAAATAACGAATCTAGATGCGGTGCTATCGTGTTGCACCGCTGGAAACAGACAAACTCGATTTGGCACCTTGGTGTGATGTGGCATCATCTCGGTGACCCTCTGAATATGAATTTGACCCTTAGCATGACACGGTACCAATCACGATGACACACTGGAAAAGGACGAATGTTAGTTTGGTCATCACCGACGCTGCCTGATTGCGGTGGGCTACTGCCTTTCATTAAAAGTACCATAACTTCTCACCTGAGTATCAAATTTGGGCAAAATTGGTATTGTTGGAAAGCTAATTCAATTTTCTATAATATGATGGGTCCTGAGATGAAAAATTCTCAGTAGAATTAAATATAAGCTCATTTAAAGTTGAATATAGTAATATTCTTCTCGAAAATTGGATCGGTAGGAATATTTTGATCCGTCTAATAGCTAAGAGTTATTCAAGGCATTAAGATACATCAAATTGTTGATAAAACTACCAAAAAATTATAACGTACTTTGAATTATCTTGAAATATGATATTAACATTGGTTTGGATTTTTTAGGGTATTACAATATCTCTTCCTTGGGAACTGTAACGGCCCGAGAGTACACCCTAGGTGTCATACGATGCTTACAATCCTGAGGGACCACAAGCTAACCCATGATCTAGTACCTACTATGAGCACTGAGTAAAACTGATAACAAAAGGTCATATGTTGAATTTAACTGAGGAATGCTATAAGTTTTTAAATAATAAATCTGAAAAAATTTGTAAGCAAAACTGATAAAACTGAAAAAATATCTAATAATAAAAACTAAAATCTAAGACCTGACTAACTGTCTGAAATATCTGAAAGCCTCTAAACTGACTGAATGAGAGTTGATGGGACAAGCCCCAACTAACTCCAACTGAATGGAAATGACTGAAACTGATAAATTAATCTGAACTAAATAAATCATGTCCTCAAAATATGAGGACTCACCACGTCTACGACTGATAGTCTGGAAAATCTTTGCATGAACTGGGAACTATGCATCTAAACCTATGATATGATACAGTATAGCGCAAGAAAAGAGTTGCGATCAATACTTTGAAGTACTGAATAGAGTGCATAAAATTTATAGATACTAAGGATATGTGAAATCTGTAAATATTAAGAATGTATGAAATCTGTAAGTACTGAAGATTCATGACCAAGAATATAATATATTCTAAATATAATCTGTAAATACTGAAATACTAAAATCTGATAACTGAATCACTAGTATTTGTATGCTATGGTCAAGCAACTGAAACTAGATTATTGAACTGATCACTAGACTGAGACTGTGGGAGGTATCATCTAACCAACATGCCCCAATCTGAGCAAATCAGGGTCCAACCTGTAACCCCAGTTAGAAGGGTGTCAGTACCATGCCACAGGTACTAACGCTAACTGTGTGGATCCACTATACTGATGTATTGTCACGAAGGACTAAATGTGTCAAGCCTAAGCTGATAGGTGGCTCCTCATATCCTACGCTGGCTACGTAGTTCTGGAGTATAGAGACTGCTACTGACGACTCTACCTATCTGATGGGGAAGCCGCCATCACTGCACTCGCTCGGTGCTAAATCCTACTCCCAACTGAATTGCCTTGGAATGCTGAACTTTTCTAAGGTTAACTGATTTTGATGACTGATTGAACTGATAATGCTCATAACATATTCTGAAACTATTCTGAAGTTACTGAGACTAGGTAAACAACTAAGTTTTCAAGTATTCATAACCCCCAGGACTCAATAGCGATAATAGTAAAATGGTACTTAAGCTTGGAGGACATGGCATGAAAACTTTTATCAAATATTCATTCTTTTAGGCATTTAATCGAACACTTGGTATGCAAGGCTTAGGCTAAACATAGGAATAGTTTAAACTTGGAGTAATAGCATGATTTCAACATCAATAACACTTAATCATGGTTTAATTTAGTAAATAGAAAAATTAAAACATATGGGGTTTAAAAATAACAACAATTTCATATAAGCATGGTATGAAATCAAGATTCGTGGAGATTTATGATTGAAATCCCAATTTAAAATAATAATAACATGTAAAGATCATAAATTTGTATTTAAAATTAGATACTTGGGCTCCACGGATGAAAGTCACCCATGGATAAATACTTAACATACCTGGGTTGATGAATTCATGAGAGTTGATGGTGAGTTCTTGAGATTTGATCTTGAATTTTGAAGACTAGAGTTTTCTATTTGAGAGAGAATGTTCTTGATTTGAGAGGAATTGAATAAAGTAATGACTAAGTAGGCTTTTAGGGCATTAATTTCGTGTTTTGAACTGATTAGGGTCATAGAAAAAGACCCAACTGACCCTGAAATAATTAAACATTTTCATCACTGGAATCTTAATTTTGGGCTTCATTGTGATGCGGTGCCATCATGGTGAGACACTAGAATTTAGCTGAGACTGTATTCCATGGACAATTGCAAAAATGTACTTTGACGCGATACGAAATCGCGTTGCGTCACTGGAAATTGACAAGTGAGAACTGGCACTCTGGCGCGACGCGGTGGTATCGCATTGCGTCACTGAAAAAGATAATTTTTAACTGGCATTTAAGCATGATGTGGTGCCAATACCGAAGACTTACTGGAAAGTGACAATTGCAAAATGGTGCATCGGCGCGATGTGGTGCTCTTTGTATTGAGCTACTACTTTCACTAAAAGTACCATAACTTCTCACCCAAGTATCAAATTTGGACAAAATTGGTTCGTTGGAAAGATAATTCAATTTCATACATCTTGGTGGGTCGTGATCTGGAAAATTATGAGTAGATCAAAATATATGCTTATTTGAAGTTGAATAAGGCAACATTCTTATCAAAATTTCAATCGGTAAGGGTTATTTCGATTCGTCTAATAGATGGGAATTATTTGAGACCCTAATATACATCAAAGTAACTCATAAAACTACAAAGGGACTTTAATATACTTTGCATGAGCTTGGAACATGGCTCTAACATTGGTTTAGATTTTCGAGGTATTATAATATCTCCCCCTTGAGAACATTCATCCTCGAATGAGACTGGTTAAGCTGAAAACACTGAGAAACTGAGATACCATGTTGAATATACATGATGAAAACGTGATTAAATGACTGAGTCTGAACATGACTCATGACTGAACTGGTTCTGCGAATGCATGGCTGACATGAGAATGGTATGCAGCTGAAACTGAGTATGGAAAAGAGAGATTCTAAGGAAAATTATTACCTTAAGTTTAGAATACTGAAGAATCTGAGATCATTTACTGAACACACATAAATGGGAATATGAGAGCATAACTGAGTCTGAAATATGATATATGAATTGGATATCGTGAACTGATCTGATTTCTTGAGCACATGTAGTGACATGAGAATGGTTATAAGGCTGAGATAGGAACGACAGAGTCAACTTATGAGTAACCATTACCTCTGGCTGGATCTGGTTTCATGAAAAAAAGATAAGAGATTTAGTACATGAAAAGTTCGGGGATATTATATCTCCTCCTTGGGATAGTTCATCCCCTGAATGATACTGACTTGACTGAAATACTAGGAAAATTAAGATGATGCATGAAACGCTTACTGACTGAATCACGACCAAATATCTAGGATTTGAAATATGATGCATGAACTGAACTGGATTCACAATTTACATGGATGTAAACAAACTATTTCTTAGAAGAGATATATTCATGAAACTTCAGATAGTGAGACTAGATTGGAAGACAAAAAACCATAGGAACTTGTCTGTCTGACTGCCAATCTGAATTACTGGCTATATAGACTAACTCCTACAGAAAGCTTATACTTAACTGGAGTATTTCTTTGACACTCTTTCTAAGAAGTTCTAATGACTTTAGGGAGAAAAGAATCTTGGGCATGGTCTGAATAAGACATCTGGATAAGAAATCATAATAAGGCTAAAATTTTGTAATATGAAATATAGGCCTACGAAACATCAGCTAGGGTAGAGCTACTAGGCCTTATGAATTGCAACTACTATATTTTAAGCTTAGACATACTCCTCAAATACTCTCTCAACTATACCTTCCACCTTAATACTGTACTTCACCTGAGACTACTGAAAATATTCATATGGGCACTGATAATTCTACCTACTGAATTCTCCCACTGTGTACAAGCTTACTTGAATCAACGAAATGCACATATAATACTATAATACTATTCTGAATCATGAATTAAACACACCCTGCATTTTCACAACTTCTCATCTCATGAATAATTCTAATTTCTCTTTCAACAACTAAATACAACCTCTTACTAGCCATTCACCACCACATAATGCATTTATCCACTTACACACCAACATAAAATTCAAGTCTATCTTTATAACTATAGCTTCCTGTAAAACAAGCATGCAACAATCTTTCCTTAACATGAAACATTAAACTCTCTTATCTAAGCAATTATTTATCACTATATCATTTCATAAGGAGAGGTCACTGAAAGGCTAAAACATGAGGACCTGAAGCATGAATGAACACTATACAGAACTTGACACTTAACTGAGGCCAAAGGAATAGAATATCATCATCATGGATTCATCAAGAGATCTAAACTGAGGATATACATGATATAATATGGATACCACTGATCGTTAAGAGTGTAGCATGAGTCATGGGTACTGAGCATACTATAAAACATGAATACATGAGTCATGAGCTGCATGAACTGAGTTTGGAGTTTTTGAATCTGAGGAACATGATCCGTACTGCTGATCAAACTGGAACTCCTTATACTAGGAACTGGGAAAACTCATGATTTTTTAATAAGATGCACCAATATGAGCTATGATCATAGAGCTGATATGCAAGGCATAAGTAGATATCGTAATAATTGAAGTACAAATACTGAAATAAGCATGGGTCGGGCATTTCTCTCCCTAGTGTTGTTCTAGAACACACTGGCATCACTACTAGAATCTGAGAGCCTGACTTCGTCACTAGTTCTACCATCTTCCCCTTAGCTTAAAGCCATCATTCTAAGTCTGTGGACCACTTAACAAACTCTAAACTAAACTAAAACCACTTTATGCTAGAGTCCTAGATATAATAATACTTATAAACACTGAACTCACATTGAAAGATTACACCTGAAAATGTAAAACTCTACTGTTGATACTTTCTTCTGAGATAGAACTATTAACTTTCTATAGCCCTAAATACATCATGTAACAACTTAAGAACTGGCTAACTTAGAATTCTCAACTCTTCTTTCTATTAGTTCAAACTTCGAAGGTTCAAACTTCGAAGGTTCAAACTTAGATTCTAACACTTAACATAGATATCCCCAAGCCTTCAATGATCTATACCACCTTCATCATAGCCTACAATTATCACTTCTCTAAACTTATATTTTTCCCACACCATGAGAATTACCACTACACCAACATCAATAACATGAAATTTTGAATTACTAAACTTGAATTCTTGCATACACTGTTTCAAGCCTACTAATTCACCTTTCATACAACTAGGCCTATAGAATCAAAATCTACTTAAATTCAAATAATACTATCCCAACTCTACTATTGCTGCTAAACTCCTGGTTTCATGCTTCTAATTCTAGATCATATATTGTTAAAGGATTCTGAAAAGAAATCTAAAATTATGTCTGACTCCTTAGCACTGAGATACTACCCCCTTCATTCATTGACTGGTTTATTAAGAAGCTGAAACTGAACTACTCTATTTCTGAAATTAATTGAACTGATTTACTGGGATATTGTAATCAGGAAATTTCTATATACCCATCTATCTAGGATAGATTTATCCATTAGGATCGACACTAAGAAGGGCTCTGCTAAGGCTTTGGGACTGACATTGAACTTGACAACTACATAGGGGTTACAAAACAAAGAGAAGCTCTAGGATCAAACAAGGCTTAAACATGTAAATAAAAGGCCGGTAACATACCCAGAACCACATCAGGAGAACTTTACTGATCCTGTTGGGACTAAAATGCATATAGCTTATTCTGACGCTGACCACTATTAGCACTAGAAGTGGTAGCACCCTGCTAAGTCAGGAGACCAGATGAAACTGGAGGATGGTTGGACCAACCCTATTGACCACTCTTTGGGCAATCTCTGACTATATGGCTTGTCTTGCCACACCCAAAACACCCATCACTGCCGGTTCTACACATACCCTTATGATTCTTACCACATTCGCCGCAAAGTAAATATGTACGAACACTCTTCCCACTACCTTGTGACTTAGAGCCTGGTGCTCTATCTCGACTGTTATTCTTAAACTTAGGTACTGGCGCACTGGCTGAAGGAGAAGCTGGGGCAGAGAATTTCTAATGGAATCGGGAGAGTTTACTACCCCTTGACCTAGGCTTAAGACTACTTGTTCTGGCCCTCTTATTCTTTCTCTCCTTCTTCTTAGGCTCCCTCCTCTCACTCAGCTGAGCATGAATCAAAAGCCTAGATAGGACAACAGCCTACAAATTACTTTAAGAAACTACTAAATAAGCTAAGGTAGTAAAAACAGCTCTGAATTCAGCATGAGAGATATACTCATTTAGGCGATCTTCCTGAACGGGCGGAGGTGCAGGTTGATTCTCATTTCTTCTTCTGTTAGCCTTCCTAGGAGGCCTATTCTATAAATAGAAGAAAGATTGGAATTAGCCAACGAGTCTAACTTGAGAACATGTCCCCTCGCACGATATGAACACTGAAAGAAAGGAAATTTTCCTAAAAATGCCTCATAGCCTCATGTCCATAAGTGTGGCACGCTTCACACTCATGCACAAGACTCTACTTGATGTGACATTCAGACTTTCTAGGACACCATAAGATCTTAGGTTCTGATACTAAGTTTGTAATGCCCCAAGAGTATACCTTTGGCATCACACGGTGCTTATAGTCCCGAGGGACCACAAGCTAACCCATGAGCTGGTACCTATTGTGAGCACTAAGTAAAATTAATAACAAAAGGTCATATACAGAATTTAACTGAGGAATGCCATAAGGTTTTAAGTAATAAATTTGATAAAATCTGTAAACAAAAGTGATAATACTGATAAAACATCTGGCAATGACAACTAAAATTTGAGAACTGACTAACTATCTAAAATATCCGAAAGCCTCTAAACTGACTGAATGAGAGTTGATGGGGCATGCCCCAACTAACTCCAACTGAATAGAAATGACTGAAACTGCTAAAGTAATCTGAACTAAATAAATCATGTCCTCGAAATATGAGGACTTACCATTGCTATGGGTGATAGTCTGGAAAATCAATACGCAATCCAAGAACTGAGCGTTCGAACCTATGATAGGATACATCATAACGCAAGAAAAGAGTATGCAATCAGTACATTGAATGTACTGGTATGCAAAATGAGGTAGGCTGATATGCATGGTTTCATGAACATGAATAATAACTATCTGAATATATATATAACATGAAGTACTGAATAGAGTGCATGAATTTTGTAGATACTGAGATAGGTAACTATTTGTGTTTTTATACACTGTTATTTATTTATTTTTTTCTAATTGTCTTGATTTATTTTGTTTGTATGACATAAATTGTTTATTTGTTGTTATTTTGTATAAATTATTTATTTGCTTTATTAAATTGTCATTTCATTCATATATTTCCTCCACCTCAGAAAATTGGCACTCACACACATTGCACACACGGATTGTACATTGTATTTTCCCAAAACTCTTTCAAATTACCTTACTTTAGAGAGTTGGCATATACGTAGGGTAAGCGGGAGTTTTACTACCGGGGGACCACTTGTCTTCTCATATAGGAATTCCAAGTTCGAGTCTACCACTCTTAGTCAACATAGGATAGAACTTAAACAGTACCTTTTAGGTACATGCATTGTTAGTTTACTTTACGTCCGAAGGGTTCACGACCCAAGTGACGTATTATTATATTCTTTGTACATATTTGAAGGATTATTGTGTCTGTACATATTCGCTTGCTCTAAATTGATTATACTTTAGTGAGAAGGTAGAGTCTAACCTTTATTTTGCATAGTGGATCAGATAAAAAATGCACCTTAGCAACATTGCCACTAACTGCGTATAGGTTTGAACTACGTTTTGACCTGATTCTTGTCCTGACAAGATACGTAGGCAACCTTGTATTAGGATTCGATCTCTCTACTTTTTCAGAATAATTTCTCCAGTATTTAAGTTAGGGTAATTTTTTCTGTAACAGTTCAAAGACGCTCTCCAAAGGTCTTCAAAGAGTGTAAATAAATAATTTCTTGAATTCAAATCTTAATAACATTAGTGCCTAGTCGCCCTACTTTCAAATCCTCAGCCAATTTTGGTTCGAGAACACCTAGCTTCTTCTTTTGAACGTCGTAAACCATTAAATTTATGGTGTATCGATCCCAACTTTTAAAGTAAGGGTTCAACATTCTTTCATTCATAACAATCCTTTCCAACTACGGAAATATAATGCCATAACTTCTTCAATGTCTGACCTTTTCAATCTCGTCGACATCTTGAAGTAATTTCAAAACTCTCTTCATGCTTGGCATCCTTTCTCTTGATCCTCTGATTGAGATAATTTTGATGCTACAACCAATTCCTTTCTAATCATCTTTTACATCATATTCAAGGATGACCACCACTCTTGTACATTCATACATGCTACATAAAAATTTGTAAATTTGCCTGAACTATGCAGACCTGATTCTTGTTTTCACAAGATACATAGGAAATCCTCATTCGAGTTCGGTCTCATTCTTTTTTTTCAAATAAATAAATTTAGAATTTTGACTTGGTTGGTACCTGCATAGGAGTGTACATGA
This sequence comes from Capsicum annuum, assembly GCF_002878395.1. Classification (NCBI taxonomy): domain Eukaryota; kingdom Viridiplantae; phylum Streptophyta; class Magnoliopsida; order Solanales; family Solanaceae; genus Capsicum; species Capsicum annuum. Next base: position 25,483,845 of record NC_061120.1, on the reverse strand, counting down.
GAAATAATAAATTAGCATGATGGAGAGGATCGACTTCATGGTAAGCTATATATTCCTTTGGTACCTTTTAGTCAAACCTGAGTAACACTAAAAAATTATCTTGCATACATCTATGACAAGAATGAAATAAAACTCATCGTTTCAATTGCATTGTGTGGTAGGCTTTAGACTAGTTCATTGAATTGCATTGTTGATCCAGAACTTGGCCTGAATGTCTGTTGAGGCAAAATTCTGAGTTACACTTGGTTTGGGAAAGGATTGTAGGCCCTCCTTGACTCAATTGTGACTTTAACATCCTACCAAACGACATCAATCCTTAGCATTCCCCTATTTGAGCCTAAAACCTTTTCTTTCAATAACCACATCTGATCATATACCTTTTGAGTCCTTACATGCACTATCCCCCTCTTGGCCCACCTTATTGAGAGTACTAAATATATGTAAATTGCGGACAAATATTAAAGATCAACGTTGTAAAAGACAAAGGACATATAGCCCAGAAGAACAAAAATAAGATAACTTGAAAGAAAAAGGAGCAACCCCCCCCCCCCCCGCACACAAAAAAATAGGAGATAACTCCAGTAAAGATGGAGAATCATCATCATCAAAAAGAAAAAAGACAAAAAAAAATACTTTTATTGATAAAAAGGGGAAAAACTCCAACACGTGATTCAAAATAAGTCAAAGGAAATACGAAACAAGTGGCAAAAAGCACAACAAAGAAGATCAAGCGTCAAAGTGCAACAAATGGCAAAAGCACAAATACAGTGCAACACTCATTGAGAAATTAGTCACTTTCAACCCAAATATCATCTTACCCATCCCCATGCCAACATTAGAAGCTAATAACAAGTCTTACAAGATCCACATGAAGGCTAAGCCTATGGTATCACAATTGCATTCATTGAATTTCTTTCTGAGTGTGAGTGTATATCTCTAGATGTCTGTACATTCAAAAGAAAAATACTCAAATAGATGTGAAAATGAGACACTCTTTCTGGAAAGGACACTTGAAACATTAGAATAAGCAAAATTCAAAATCTTTGTTTAAAGCAAGACGAACGAATCCTGTCGATACTTAGGGATGTATGAGGTAACACTTGAAGCTATAAGAGTTACCCTGAAGTCGATCTCAATTAGTTGGGAAGAGATGGAGAAATTATTATACACACTACTAATTGTTGGTACCAACTACAGTCAAGGCACGATTATGCTCTTTTCAACTTTCAACATTTCTGACAAAAGAAAATACAAAACAATTTTGTGTCATTGTTCAATGCTTTTTACAAGGAAAACAATTCTCTACAATTTTCAACTTTCAACATTCCTCACAAAGAAAACACAAAACAATTTTTATTTTTCAACTTTCATCATTTCTTACAAAACAAAATACAAAATAATTTTGTTTCACTGTTTAACACTTTTTACAAGGAAAACACAAAACAATTTTCTACAATTTTCACCTTTCAACATTCCTTACAAAGAATAACACAAAATAATATTCTACATTTTTCAACTTTCAGCATTTCTTACAAAGAAAATACAAAACAATCTTCTGTATTTTCACCTTTTCACATTTCCCACAAAGAAAACAGAAAGAAATCTCTCATATTTTTCATCTTTCAACACATTTTTTACAATAAAAATGCAAAAAATAATTTCATTTCCTTTCAAACACATGCCTTTGCATTCATGCATTACACTTCACATGAAAAACACCCAGCTCCAAATATAGACAATTGACCTTTGTTTTCAGAGCTACCACCTTCAAACACAGACATTTTGCTTTTCTATCTGGTGTTCTCAGAACTTTTACATTTTCAACAGCCCCTCCAGTCGGGAGGCTATTACATTCTAGTTGTTCTACTAATCGAGAGGTCATTATCTCACCGGTTGATGACCTTAGTATTCATAGACAATTGAGGACGATCATTCAACATCAGTCTCCATAGATAATTGAAGACGTCATCAAGTCTTTGTAGATAATTGAAGACATCATCATTCAATAACCATCTTCATAGATAATTGGAGATGTCGTCAAGTCTTCAAAGATAATCGAATACATCATCATTCAATATCCGTCTCCATAGATAATTGGAGATGTCATTAACACTTTGTAGACAATCAAATACATCATTCATTATATTAGCCTCCATAGAAAATTAGAGGTTCATGCATCTATCTTCGTAAATAATTGAAGGGGTCACATCAATCTCTATAGACAATCGAAGACGACAATCCAAACCAGCCTCCATAGACATTTGAAAGGTCATGCATGTATTTTTGTAAACAATCGAAGGTATCATATCAGTCTCCGTAGACAATCGAAGACAATAATCAACATCAGTCTCTATAGACAATTGGAGGTATCATGCACATGTCTTCGTAGACATTCGAAGACATCATCATTCAACATCCATCTCCATAGAAAATTAGTGATGTCATCAAGTCCTCGTAGACAATCAAAGACACCATTCATCACATTAGTCTTCATTGGCAATCGGAGACAATCATCAACATTAGACTCCATAAATAATTGGAGATGTCATCCGTCAGTCTTCATAGATAATTGAAGACGACAGTCAACATCAATCTTCGTATACAACCGAAGACATTATCATTCATCACGTCAGTCTTTGTAGAAATTGGAGATGATATTCAACATCCGTCTCCATGAGATAATTAGAGATAACATGCATCAAGTCTTCACAGACAATCAAAGACATCTTTCATTCATCACATAAGTCCCCATAAATAATCTGAGACGTCATTCATCCTTAGGTCCCCATAAATAATCAGAGACAACATTCATCCCCAAGTTCCCGTAAATAATCGAAAACGTCATTCATCCTCAGGTCCCCATAGACAATCAAAGACATCATGCATCTCTTCAACTAAATATATAATTAAAAATAAAAAGGCATTTTTTTCAAATCCCACATATCTTACACTGGGTCAAATTTTGAGAATTGCCCCAAAATTTTCTATTTTCTCATTTCAAACTACATTGACCTGATTCTCGTGACACTTAAGACATGTAGGAAGCTCTATGCAAAGTTCGGTCATCACAACCACGCAATCATTCTTTCTCCCTATCAAGTACACAATTATGCATCTCACAGCTCGATACTGGGAAATTTCCAAAGTAACCTTGAGAATATGTGAACACTTTCATTCCTAAACAATCCTCCTCTTAATAATTATTCTACATGATCACTCGCTCCCAACAACAAGGCAAGAAACAAATTGCCTATTCTTTTGAACTACACATAGCTCGAGGTATGTAGGCAACTCTGAATTAGAGTTCGATCAATTTTTTCTTCAAAAACAAAAAAATATCTATCATTTTTATCGAGCAAAATTGGTTACACGTCAACGTTTTCATTTAAAAACTTCTACATCATTCTCAAATGAAAAGGGGCAACTGTTGACACCTAATTTTGGCTCTTCGTGCCTAAAACTAATATTTTCAGGCTTCCTGATCTCTAAAGGGCATAAAATATAATTTTTCACATTTTTTTATAATTGTTTGACAAATTGTTGATAAACATTCTTACTTTAGAATTTTAATCAATTTGTTGTCATATTTTTATTTTTATAATTTATTAATAATTTTTCTTATTTAAGGATTTTTATCAATTCATTATCATTCTTAACATTTTACAATCATCCGCACATGTGCACAACATAACGTCACATTTTTACAGTATTTTCAAATTAATTACATTTCAATAATTTCAATATTCTTTACATTTTTTTGTAATTACATATCAATACTTGCATTTTGTATATTTATTAAAATCCACAAAAGTTGAATCGAGTCAATTATTTTAATACATAGAGCAATAAATCAGTCAAGTTAAGGTCTCGTCATCATTATGACACTTGACTTTTGTTCACCTACTATTCATAATTTAAGGGATATGTTGGGAAGAAAGTAGATTTGATATTTATTTTTTATTATTATTTTTCCTTTTTAAATACTCAACATACATACACACAATAAATATACAAAATACACACCTATACGACATTACATCATATTTTTATAATATTTTTAAATTAATTATATTTTTTTAATATTTTTAACACTCTTTACATTTTTTCATAATTGCAAATCAATTTTTATATTTTACAATCCACAAACGCTGAGTCGGAACAATCATTTTTGTATAGTATAATAATTTGATGTTTTGTCACATCTGACAAGGATCGCACAATAATTTCTTGTCACATCCAAAAAGTTATTGATAATTGTCATTATTTTAAAATTTTTTACAAATTTATTATCATATTTTAATTTTATATAATTATCCTTAATTTTGTAAATTTTAAAATTTTTATCAATTACTATCATTTTAATACGTACACGACATAAAACTACAATTTGTTTTACATATTAATTGTTTATAGCATAATAAATTTTTTTCAAAGATAATTATACCTGTTTACATGTTCAGTAGTTATATATATCAATATTTTCCGTACCCTATTTAATACCGTCTACAAAAATAATATGGACTTATTTTAATATACAGAAAAATAAATTGGTCAAGTCAAGGTCTCGTCATATTTATGACATTTGACTTTCCTTCGCCTACCATCCATAATTTAAGGGATGTGTTGGGAAAAGATGGATGTGATATTTTATTTTTTTATTATTATTTTAAAAATACTCATTCGCACCACACACATTCAAAAAAACCACACATATTTTTTCCTCTCTCAAAATATAAACAAATCAAATTTCTTTTTATACATTTTATTTTATTTTATTTCCAAAAATACAATACACACATATTTTTTTCTCTTCTCACATACAAATACATAAATAAAATACACATTCATAAATACATATACATATTTTTCATCCCCGAATATTTTTCTCTTTATCAAACACATATTTTTTCACTACACACATTTCTTCACCACACATATATTTTTATCATACACAAATTTTGATCATCTTTTTCTTTTTCTTAAAAACACATACATATACTCAAAATAAACACATGACCAATGATATTATTTTTCCATCGGATTTTTGAGGCCTTCCCAATACAAAAGACAGATCTTTATTTTTCAAGTTATTTATTTTATATCAAAAATGGATATATGGCCAATGAAAAAATTACCGTCGGGTTTTTAGGCGTTCACAAATGAAAAGACGGATTCTACGTATATAAATACGTAACAAAAATAAGTATTTTGGGCGATGACGAAATTCTTATAATATTTAAAACTTTATCCGAGCCCGCCTTTTAACAAAAAATATATTTTTACTTACTTTTTAATTTATTTTGATAATTCTTTATTTGTTACTAACAGTTTTATTACAAGTTGTCATACAGGTTATTGAGAATCCTCGTTGGGAATTGCATTCAAAGAGGACTTTAAATTTTGTATTGTATTTTATATTCTTATACTTGTACAAATATTATTATAGTGAAAACTTTATTTTGGGGCGTTGGGTGGAATATTCTTTATTTATGCAATCCACATCAAACGTTAGGCAAATCTAGGCCGTTAATATATACATTAAATTGATTTAGATAATTAATAAAAATAATTCATATTTTTTTACACTAAAAAATTACGTAATCTTTTTCTTTAAAACAAAATTTTCTTAATACAAGCTTTACTTTTCCTTTCATATACATTCCTATTTACTTTTATTTACATATCTTCATATACTTTTATATATATATTTACTATAATATATGTAATTTATAAATTCTTTATATATAAATTATTTACATCATTTTTACACATTTTATATTTGTATATATACACATTATTTTTTTTCTCCATCTTTTAATAAACCTAAGTCTGGTCGAGAACGACATTTGTGGATTCTGAAGGGTGCCTAATCCCTTTCCTTTGAAATAATTTGAACCCTTATAGAATCTAAACTGGTTCGCAGATCAAAACACAAGTCATACATGTTAGTAAATAAATAGGTTTCCTTATTTTCCTTAAAAATTATGTGGCGACTTTGTACAAAATTTATTCTTTTAGAGTCCATAATGTTGTGCTCGTTTTGACCTTAGGTAAAAATTCGGTATGTTGTCTAGAGGCATAGATTATGATCTTACCTCCTTGTATTAACGCAGAACCAAGACCAACTCTAAAAGCATCAAAATAAACTACAAACCCATCCTTGCTATCTGGCAAAGTCAAGAATGGGGTAGAAGTGAGCCAAGTCTTCAACTCCTAAAAACTCTTCTCGAGGAATCTGAACACTAAAATTTGACTTTCTTCTAGGTTAGTTGAGACATGGGAGAATCAATAGAAGAAAAAACTTCAACAAACCATTTATAATAAACTAGTGAAAACCTAAGAAACTCCTGATGTTTGATAGAGAGATGAGTCTAGTTCAATTTTTTACTGCTTTGGTCTTTTGAGGATCAACTCAAATGCCATCACCAGAAATGATGTAACCAAGGAAAGATACTGATCTCAACCAGAATTAGCACTTACTGAACTTTGTGAATAACTGATGATCTTTAAGGTCCTACAATAAAGTCTCAAATGGTCTACATGGTCAACTTAACTACAAAAATAGACAAAGATGTCATCTATAAAGACTATGATGAACATGTCCATGTACTATTTAAACACTCTATTCATCAAGTCCATAAAAGTTGCAGGAGCATTCGTTAGTCCAAAAGACATAACTAGAAATTCAAAGGGACCATACCGAGTTCTGAAAGCTATTTTTGGGATGTCACATTCTCTAACTCTAAGTTGATGATAGCCGAATATGAGGTCTATCTTAGAGAAATATCTTGCACCCTGAAGTTGGTCAAATAAATCATCAATTCTTGAAATAAGATACTTATTCTTGATTGAGACTTTGTTCAATTGACGGTAGTCAATGCACATTCTAAGAAAACCATATTTCTTACACAAGAAGAGAATTGAAGCACCCCATGGAGAAACAGTAAGCCTGGTGAAACCCTCATCTAAGATATCTTTCAACTATTCCTTCAATTCCTTAAGCTCTGTAGGAGCCATTATGTAAGGTAGAATTAAGATAAGATGGGTATCTGGAAGGAGATCTATTTCGAAGTTAATTTTTTTCGGAGAAACTCATGGAAGATCTTCAAGAAATACATCTGGAAACTCACTCACTAGTGAAACTGACTTAGGACTCGGAGTTTCAAAATTTGAGTCCTTGACTCGGACAAGATAGTAAATACATTCTTTGGATATCATCTTTCTTGCCTTAAGATAGGAAACAAACCAACATTTAGGCACTGAAGTACTACCCGTCCATTCAATAACGGACTCATTAGGAAACTGGAATTGAAGAATTCTATTTCTACAATCAACTGAGGCATAGAACAAGTGGAGTCAATCCATGCCGAAAATGACATCAAAATAAGTCATATCTAACTCCACAAGGTCAACTGGAGTAACTTTCTGAGCCATTATGATTGGTTAATTTCCGTATACTCGTCTAGCTATAATAGAACTATCCACTGGGGTAGACACTGAGAAAGGCTCTGCTAATATATCGGGACTAACATCGAAGTCTATAGCTATATAGGGAGTCACACAGGAAAATGAAGCTCCAGGATCTAAGAATGCATAAACATAAAGATAGAAGACTTGTAACGTACCCGTAAGCACATCAAGAGAACTCTCTCAATCATGTTCAGTCTGGAGAGCATAAATTCGATTATGATGATGCCCACTGGTGGCACTGGAGGTGGCGTCCTGCTGAGTTGAGTGACCTACTAGAACTGATAAAAAATTAGATTGACCCTGCTGGCAAACATATTTTACCTTATAGACAACCACTGTGCAATCCCTGATCCTGTGTCATGGATTTCCACATCCAAAATACACATCGCTCCCTGCCTTGCACTCCTCTTAATAATTCTTGCCTCACTTTCTACAAAACAGGTTGGTACGACTACTGTTTGCACTACTCTGGGACTTAGAGCCTGGAGCCCTATCCCTATTGCCCTGCCCGAACTTAGGCACTGGTGCACTGGCTGAAGATGGGCTGGAGCTAAAGATTTCTAGTAGAATGGAGAATTATTACCACTTTCCAACCTTTGCTGAGAAAAGTTGAAGCTACCTGTTCTGACCCTCTTATTCTCCCTTTCCTTCTCCTTGATCTTCTCTTCTTCAATCTGCTGAGCATGAACCATCAGCCTAGAAAGTTTAATATCCTTAATCAAATTGGCCATTCTAAACTTCTTGACTATACTATCGGACACACTAGATATAAACAAACTCATCCTGAACCTAGAATTGGCCATCATAGCTTGAGCATACCTCGCTAACTGTATAAAATTGAGTGAGTACTCCTTCACACTCATGCTACCCTACTTCAAATTGATGAAATCCTACACCTTAGCCTCTCTCAACTCTAGCGGGAAGAACCTATCTAAAAAGGTTGTGGCAAACTCATTTTACTCTATAGGGCCTGCCTCAACACCTCTATCCTTCTTCCACTGCTTAAACCAAGTATGAACTACTCCCTACAAAACTAATAAGTAGCTAAATCAGCACTCTCACTAGAGGTGACATCTATAATGTCATTCACCTTCTGTAAACCATCCAGAAACTCCTATGGATCCTCCTTAGACCTAGATCCATAAAACAAAGGGGGATTTATCTGAGTAAAGTCATGAATCCTAGACACGGTTGTATTCATCACTAGATTAGTTGGGTCAACAACTAGCTAGTTGTTTTGAACAGCAACAGAATGGGCCAAGGCTATGAAAGCAGCCCTAAACTCGGGGTAAAAAACATGGCCATTTAGGGGATTTTCCTAAACAGGTGGTGATACGGGCTGATCCCCATACCTTTTTCTGTTTTTTATTTTGGGAAGAATTTTCTATAAATAAATGAAGGACGAGTTAGAAAAAGGGAAATCAATAGAGCTCATGCTCTTTCGCACGACATAAATACTAAAAGAAGGGAAACTTTCCTAAAATGACCAGTAGCCTCTTGCCCATAAGTATGGGGTGCTTCACACCCATGAACAATACTATACTCAATATGGCTTTTAGACACCCTAGGACACTTCAAAACTTGGCTCTGCTACCACGTTTTGTCATGACCCAAGGCTACCCCTAATAGCAACAAGGTGCTTAAGGCCATAAGTAACCCCAAGCTAACCCATGATCTGGTACCTCTGTGAGCACCAAATAAAATAATAGTAAAGAATCTTATGTGAAAGCTGGACTAATAAAAGTATTGTTTAAATAAAATACTAAAAAATACCACCAGTCTGAACTAATGGTAAAAGAAACTGAAAACAATTCTAAATATCTGAACATCTATTCTGAACATCAAAAAGCCTCTAAAACAAGAGAATTTGATGGGACAAACCTCCAATTAACTCCGACTGACTGAACATAAAGAAATACTGAAATAATGGCAATAACATATTTTGTCCTTGATGTATGAGGACTCACCCCTACTATTGTTGACAGGTACTGAGTCATCTAAGGATGATGAGGAAATTGAGCATTCGAACCTATATTATAAGACAACATAGCACAAAATAAGAGTATGCGATCAGTACTTTGAATAGACTTTAACGTGAGATAAAGAATTGTTGTAATATGTATGAGTACTAAACATAAATGCATGAAATAAAGAACGACCATGTAAAGAATGTACTAAAATAATCTATTAAATTGAATGACTAAATAGCTGATAACAGAATACTTAGTCATGCAAACTTGAACTGATATAACCTGAGTACTAACTGAAACTGTGGGAGCTATCATGTAATCAACATGCCCCAATCTGAACTAATCGGGGTCCGACCTATAACCCCAGTTGGAAGGGTTTTAGTACCTTACTACGTGTACTAACACTGGCAATGAGGATCCACTAATCTGATGTCCCGAATGACTAGGAAGTCACCCTCTACTCGCAGGTGCCCCTAAAAGAGTATCAACCCCCAACTGGCAGGAAGCCCTCTACTCGCAGGTGCCCCTAAAAGAGTATCAACCCTCAACTGGCAGGAAGACTTCTCAAACCCTAAGATGACTATGTAGTTATGGAACTCAGAGACTACTACTAAAGGTCACACCCTCTACTAACAGGTGAGCCCCCCTCTGTGGGTTCGCTCGGTGCTAAAATCCTACTCCTAAATAAACTGACACTAGTTCTGACTAAGGTCAACTGGACATCACATTGATATTGCTAAACATGATCATAACAAACTTAGTATGATGATAAAATCATGATTTGACTGACTTATTACTTAACAAGTTGAAACACGTGTAAACACATAGGTATCGGGTGTTCATAACCCGTCGGCACTAAATGACACTTTAAATATGACAACATCATTTAAAAGCACTAGTAGGAAGTTATGATTCAGAGACCCAAACATAATACATTTCACTAAATTGATGAAAGCCATGATTTTTCAAGATGGGAATATGCTAAACTTGAGAGGATAACATGTTCACATGGTTTAATTCATAACCTTAATAAATTTACTTGACATTAACTGAACATGATATGGGCAATTGAAATTCAAAGCATGTAATAACAAAATTCACATGGGAAAAGTTGTTGGCATGGCTTGAATCCAAAATTAGTAATAACATATGGATTAAATTCATTATTAACATTGATATTGTCATAAAAGAGGATAAGAAATTCATACTTGAGCAAAAAAGGATTTTGGGACTTAATGGGTGGAAGAAACCCATTGATGAATACCCTACATACCTTAATGGCTTGAGTCCTTGAAGAAAATATTGGGATTTGGACCTTGGATGCTTGAATTCTTGAGAAGAAACTTGAATGTTTGTTCTTGGAGAAAGGGAAAAGATTTTTGCGTATGAAAACTGATGCGTAATGGGGAAATTAATGCTCCTCTTGGGTTTTAATTTGTTATTTGAGTGTTTGGGGTGAGGGGAAAAGACCAAAATTCCCCTTGGGTCTTTAATTAAGAATGTAGGTAAATACAGTTTCTGTATCACGGAGGTTATCACGGAGGCTAACCTCTGTGTCACAGAGCTTATTACAGAGTCCAACCTCTGTGTCATGGAGGTTATCGCAGAGTCCAACCTGTATGACACGCCAATATCACAGAGGCTTACTGCCTATAAGGTTTAAAACCACCTTGAACCTCTTTTGAAAATTCCAAAATTCTCTCGGATGACCCTTTTAACATCCCTAGACATATTTCAACTCATAAATCAATGTTTTAGACTCGAAAAGGCAAAAAAACAAAATACTTGAATTCTTGGGTCTTAAAAATGGCTAGGTTCTTTATACTTAGTGTTAAATTAATAACTTGGACCCCTTAAACATGTAACTAAGAGCTGTAAACAAGCCTAGGATCTTATGAGGTATTACAACAGGCATAATATGAGAGTTAACAGACATATATATAGAAGTATTATTTTGTACATCACTAGGCATATCATTTTTCAAAGAAAAAACATGCTAAAAAAATTTTGCATATTTATATTCACAAATAGAATAATCATTTAATGACATAAATCTATGTGCAACACTATTTCAAACATAACCAGTAGAAATAGTGTCAAAAGTCTTAGAGTCAATATTTACCCATTTAAAATCAGCTAGAGCAACCTTAGCCAAACACCCACACACTTTCAAAAATTACAAGTTAGGAGAAAACCCTTTACATAATTCATATGAGGTCTTATCTAACTTTTTATGAGGGACTCTATTAAACATATAGCATGCAAATAAGGCAACTTTCCCCCACATATTGTCAATTAGACCCGAGCTTAGAAGCATAGAATTCATCATTTTCTTAATGGTTCTATTCTTTCATTTGGCTACACCATTTTGGTGGGGAGTATATGGCGCACTAAACTAATGGATAATGTCATTTTTCTCACAAAAATCTTCTAGAGTTTTAGTAGTATATACGCCATCTCTATTAGATCTAAATCTCTTAATTTTTCTAGCTAATTGATTTTCTACTTCTGCTATGAATTTTAAAAGCATATTTTCAGCCTCATCTTTAGACTTAAGGAGTTATACCTTAGTGTACCTGTAAAAGTCATCAACAAAAGTAAAGTAATACTTCTTTCCACCTTTGTTAACAGTGTTCTTGAAATTTGTTAAGTTTGAATGTACTATTTCAAGCAATTCAGTCTTTTTTTACTAGTAACATTTAAAAGGCTTCTTGGTATGCTTTGCTTCTATATGCAAAGAACATTTAGAAATATCGTCAATATTTACTATGGAATTAATCTCATTTTTCTAATCCTTTTAATAGAAGAAATATTAACATGACCTAGTCTACCCTACCATAAATTATTAGACTCAGCAATATAGGCAGAATTAGAAATACTTGCATTATTGACAATATCTTGACCAATGTCCCATACAAATAAGCCCCCACTAAGATATACCTTCCCACAAAAGTATCCTTCACTATAAATAATTATTTTATCAGCTTCAAAAACAAGTTTAAGGCCTACTTTATTTAGAAGTGCTCCAGAAATTAAGTTTTTACGGAGCAAAGGAGCATACAGAACATTGTTCAAGGCTAATGTTTTTCCAAAAGTTAATTTAAGAAAAATTTATCCTTTACACATAACTCCAGTAGTAGTGGAGTTACCCATGTAGACACACTCACCACTGGTGGATTCCTCAAAGTCATCGAATAACTCTTTGTTTGCGCAAAAATATCTTAAAGCGCCTACAACCAACACCCAATCAATCTTGTTAGCTATCAAATTTACCTCAACGATTACTGCAGCAATTACTTCATCACCCTCAGTAAGATGAGATTGGACATCATCTTGTCCTCTCTGTTTTGGATTTTGTCTTTTTCTTAGATAACACTAGACAACCCTACGACCAAGATTTTTACGGACAAACAAGGTCCTTTGATTTTTTAATTTGACTCTCTGGCTTGTTGAAATGAGTTTTCTTCTTTATTTGTTCCTTATTCTGGACATTCTTTTATTTTTCTTCGTACCTATCTTTTGCAATAGTACCAGAAATTTCACAAGGTTAGCTTTAGAATAATTAAGAGAAAGAGCTTTCATCTTATCTTTGAGACAATTTGCCTCGTCAGTCCTCATGTGACCGATAAGTTCATGGAGAGTTAAGTTCTTTTTCTTATGTTTCAATTAACTTTTGTAATCACTTTAGGATAGTGGAAATTATTCAAGAAAAACATTAGCCTAAAGAATCTCACGCATCTCCATGCCCTTATTTAGAACATCAACAATTAAGTTCTTATATTTGTAAACTTATTCCATGATTGATTTATTGTCAATTATATAAAATTTAATCCACCTCCAACATCACATATTTTTTCTTTCCTTTATCACTAGCACCATATTTTATTTTCTAAACCATCCCATATTTTCTTAGCAGATTTATAAGTAACAAATAAATCAAGAAAATGATTAGTCATATGGTTCAACAAATGTCCTCTAACTGTTTTGTTATCTTTTCCAAAAATAATTTAGCAAAATCATCAAACACAACCGTGTTAGATCCAATAGTAATGTTAAAACCATCAGTAGAAGGTTCATTAAACAAAACATAATCATCTTCTAATTATTTGAAGAAAATTAAAAGTTTTTGTGACCAACGTTTAAAATTATTTTTGTCCAATGGTTCAAGATTTGTCAAATCAGGAAAAGTTTTGTTCAAAGAAATAGTCATTTATCAATATTGTATGTAAGAAAATCACTTTCAAATTGTTGAAAAAATTAGTACAATATTGATATTTGAACTGAAATTAATAATAATAATAATAATAAGTAAATAATTACAAAAATTGTATCGTGGCAAACCACTTTCTTGAAAGCGATTTCAGCCCGACTTCGGAGAAAATCCTTCTAGACGATCGCTCCCCAAGGTTACACAACTACTTTCAAACATGTGCACTTTTGACTGAAAGTTTGAAAGTTACCTAACCCAATTGCCCAAAATAATTCAAGAAGAGAAAAGGAGGAAGACTTTTTTTTGGTTTTTTGTAGTGAACTTTTTTTTCTCTATAGATGCTCCTTATATAAGACACTGATAATGACAAAGACGAGTAAATTTTGATAAATTAATAGTGAGCATTAATGACATTAAAAATCCACTACTAAAATGTACATTCTGAAGGAGATATGTTCATCTTCTTTGTGATGTAGAAGTGTATGTTCAACTGCTCTGAGACGTGTGTGTGTGTGTATGTGTGTGTGTGTGTGTGTGTGTGTATATATATATATATATATATATATATATATGCATTACACAAGTGAATTAAGGATAGTATTGATTTTACAGTGTTTTCACAGGGAATAATTAGAAAGCTTTCTAATGTTTCAATAAAAATCTATTTTCCATCATATATTTTTTCAATGAACTGATTTGGCAGAATATTGATAGAAACATAATATTTTTTATCAAATATTTTCCATTGATTTGCAGTGAAATTATCACGACTTGAGTTGGGGTCCTGGCCGCGACGGGCATCCCGAACCATAAAGCCCCGAGAGCCTTTCTATCTGGCAATCATATGCATAATTCATAACTATAAAAAAAATATGGAAACAAAACGGAAACATGGTCATTTGATTATATTAATAAAACAAAACGATATAAGTTCAACAAGACTCAAATCCATCTAACACCTTTCTGTGAAATCTCTACTAACTAAATGAAAAAACATTTGTTTGAAGATCGGGACAAGGCCCCCGGTCAAACCATGAACTAAAAATAATAAAATCATGAGATAAGGCCTTTCGAAATAAGGGAGGCTCACCAACTCTAATCGTCTGACAATGGTCTATAGCTTAGCGGGACTTCGGAACTGATCCTCAGATCCTGAAATATAGGGGGTCAATACAGATGTACTGGTACACAGAGCAATCCAAAATAATGCACTTTGATATATAACATAAGTGAGAGCATTTCACCAAAAACTTTATGCATGAAATAATTTAAAACACATGCGCAGTTTCATATGATTTAAAAATAATTTTGTAGATGCAATTCCTTTCTTTGTTTTACCTCTGAGCTAGGTGGTACACCCTACATTTCTGAAAGTATCCCACGAGCTATATGGGATCCGCCCTTAACTCGGCGGCCAAACCTCCAACTCAAGTTTTCTGCAAGTATTGGAGTATCTGAATCTGATACGCCACAGGGCACTACGCCAGCGTATAATCCCTCGCTGGGAACATAATAAACCCGTATCAGCAAAACACGATTCCGAGCAATGAATCGTATGACTCATGGCTACTTCGGGTAACCACCTAACTTTTTTTGTGCCCATTTTTAACTTGTTCTAAACATGCACATTTCTGAATTCAAAATCTGATTATCTGAATGAAATCTAATGTATCTTTTGTTCTTAGTCTGTTATGGCATTATCTGATTTGGTATCATCATACCAAGACTTGCAAGTCGTATAACTAAGCAATACATTATCATGTTACAGTCTTCTCTTTCAACACATTATTTTCAGACCACCGAACTAATCAAATAGTACAAGGGGATGTGTATAGTAAAAATTCATGAGAACATAGTCAGAGATCCTCAATTCAATTCACAACACATAGTGGTTAAGTATCTTGCAACAAACAATGAAATCTCTTTAACTCATCACTTTCATTTATGTAATTTAAGAAAATCTCCCTCTCTTCAAGTCATTACTAAAACCAAGTCAACCAACGATAGTAAAGGCATTTAGATCATGTTTCTCAATATACAACAGAATAACGAATGAAAATAAGAGGGTTTATAACAAGAAAGGGATTTTAAATGTCCATGCTCTCAATTCAACATTCAAACTCAAAAATGCATACATACTTATATACAAGTACAAATCAAATTTAAGGGAAGGCTTCAAGACCAAAGCATTATTATCAAGAAGGTTTCACAAATGCATAATTTTAAATGTAACTTCAAAACCATCTGCAAAATTCATGAATTCTCAACGTTTAAATATTATTGAAATAATTTCATCATGCCCATGTGGTTTAGGAAAATCCCACATACCTTATATTGATTAGTTTGAAAGATGAAACCCAAATCTTGCTACTTTTCTTGAGAATCTTGAATTGAAAGGCTTGAATTCTTGATCTTTGGGGAAGAAAGGTTGAATCTTGTTCTTGGAGGTGGCTAGGGTTTTTCTTTGAGAGAAATTGAATAAGATGCAACCCAATGCTCCTTGGGGATGAATTTTGTGTTATGGACGGAATTTGGGTGAGGGTAAGTGACCAAAGTGCCCTTAGAACCTTTAGGAACTGAAATAAAGTGTGAAATAGTTCCGTCACATGGTGGACATCGCGTCGCATCGCTAATCACGTTGATGACCGACGCGTCTTATCCCAATCGCGTCGGCTTATTGCCTCTCACGAAAAATGCCATAACTTTTTGCTCGGGTATCGTATTAAGACGAAATTGGTATCGTTGGAAAGATAATTCAATTATCTACGATTTAGTATGTCTTTATCTGAAAAATTATATGTATATCAAAATTTATACATGTTCAAAGTTGAACCTCGTAGAATCAAATACCAAACTTTGAACGATCCGAAGGCTCTTAGCTAAACTTTGCTCTAAGTGATTTCCATGTGCATTCTTCACCTCATAATCATTTAACACACTAGGATAATAATCATGACACATGAATTTAAATATGAGTCATGAGATTAGAGCTTACACACATAGGAATGACAGTTCGATTTCTAGCTAAAAAATGTAGGGCGTTACATTATCTTCCCCTTGGGATCATTCATCCCTGAATGATGGGTAGGGACTTGTTGAAACTCTAAAAGTGTAGAATAAAGAACGAAACCTTGCATTGAACATTATTCCTCAACAAAATACGCAAATACATCAAATGAGCTTCATGATAACTCCTAGTGAAATGTGTAAGCACGAAACATGAGATAATGAGACTTTACATAGGGATGATCTTGCAAATAAATTCTATGAATCATAATAACCATAACATAAGGCATGGATTTATTTGATGATCATAGACCTGATTTATATTGGTACTAATCATGATATAAGATTTCATGGAAGATAGGCATAGAAGCATTCTCCACTTTACAAGATACAACTAATAGACCCAAAACTGAGAGACACTACTCAACTATGCCCCAAAAACAAATAACATACTTCGTCATTTCCAACTTACAATTCTCCCATAACACTTCTAACCATAAGAGTTTGAGTTCACCCGCATAGTACTTCTATGTTGAAGCTTAACTCGAAGAAAAGAGATGCTAGCTTAAACTAGGGGACTTATACTCTACATCCCTTTAAGAATATTTCTTCACCTTATCACTACAATCAAACACACTCGAGTTTTAATTCAAGGAATACTAATCCACATAGTACACGGGTGGTGTTTTCATCAATCACATCATTCAAGTCTATCATTACTACCCCCACTTCATGGATTTCCCCCACTAAGACCAGCAAATTCAATCACTTTCATAATGATTTTTGCCATATATCTCCTTCCTAGCTATTTATCATAATGAAATTACATCCCCCTTCTTTCCTCCATCACCAATAACCTTAGCTAAACAGATCAAATCAAAACCTTCACATTCAAGAATATCCACTCTCCTACCTACTACATTACTTTGCTTCCACATCCACCATCGCACTAACATATGGAAGGTCATTAAGGGACCGGAGCACAATCAGCATGAATTGGAGAAATACTACTCAATTATAACCCATATATATTGACCTACTCAAGGTGGGAAATAAGGTGAAGATATGATACCATCATAAAGTACTTCCTATATCAAATGTATGGATCATAAGTAGAGAGTCGTTCGGAAGAAACACAATACAACATGAATTCTTAGGATAAAGCATAGTGAGAAAACATTAGTGCATACATCAAGATAAAATAATGAAAAAAGATAGAATTACCCTCCTGGACCGTAAAATCAGTAAGACGAACTGGGCACCCCATGCGTTAAGCGACGTGCCATGTCAGTCCCTACCAATGCAATTCCTGGCACGACGCATCGATATCACATTGGCCCACTATTTTGATCATCCAAACATACCTCAAACGTCATCTAAAAAATCTGAAGCTTCTCTGAGATATCTGAAAAATTCAAAACTTCCTTGAGACATCCCTTTTACACCCCTGATCATGAATCAACTCAAAAATCTACATCTCGGGGTTGGGAAGAACAATTTGAAAATCATGGAAGTGAAGAGCTCATAAATATGACTAAGCCTTTTAATAATTAGAAAAAAAATTAGGATGTAAGCTCTCCATACATGCAACTAAGAGTGGTATTGAGTCTAGAATGCTACGAGGTGTTACATTACAACTAACACAAAGATTTCCACTTGAAGCGATTACTCCTCATTTAAAGAACTAAGATTTGCCATGGGTTTGCATAAACTTTATCACTTTGGTTAAACCCGACATAGAATGAATCGGTGACTTATAGAAACATATTTCCTTAGGACCAACCATGCTGAGAGACATAGATTTTCATGGACCATGAGCAGCATAACATATGGATTGAATACGTGAAAGACTGGATTACTGAGAGATATTATTGCTTCTAGTTTAGAGGTCGGATCGTGAACATAAGTCCATAGAGAACTCGAACCATAGGCATAGGTATGACTTGAATAGATGACGTAAGACATCAGTAGGATACTCTCCTAAATTGAAGTAGGGGAAGTATGCTTAAGTAGAAATAGCTTTATCATGGTTCCTTCCTGCAACTTGCCACACTGAGAACATTCGGGAACTACTTTAATTCACCATCTCCCCCTTAGATCAAAGTCATAATACTAAACTTATAGACATAACCTTACATCGAAATCTATAGCCACGACTCTCAACACAAAAGAGACAGCACTGGATACTTAAACTCTAAACTCTCCCTAATGAACTATACTCTGAAGACCTCGCTTTCCAAAAAATGCTACTCTTAACTTTTGCTAGCCTCTATAATCATCACTCTACAAATCCTACTCTTATGAGCGTACGTATCCACACTCCTTATCAAAAAGGGGGTATCAATGTACACATGAACACAAAATCCTCTCATTAATCTTTAATACAAAGACACTAAATTCTTTCAAGGACATCCCCTTTCAGGGATACTAATCATAATTTTTTCTAACTCCCAAAGTCATCAACTTACGACTAATATTTTCATGGGCATAGACTCCCACGCTTCTAAACACTTAATACTCCATCTTCAATTCTTTAGAATACTATTATTACACCTCTAATCACATAACCTACAACTTAACAAAATCTGTAAAACTATACCAAAGGCGCATATTGCCTACGTCAACTTCCCAAAGTTCTCCATACTAAAAGATTCAAGAACTAAATCTAGGTACACAAAACACTTATACACATAGAGATTTATCTAACAACCTGCTACCTGGGTTCAACTTATTCTTTTATACTCACGTTATTCACTTAATGATTCAACCACAATTCATCGTTTTAACACTAGTCCTCATGAACACATATACCTCACGATTAACACTTAAACTTTTCATAAATTATAAACCTAGGCCATTTCACACATCACATCAAGCCTCCTAATTAATTCCAATAAAACATGCATAATTAATCTTAAGCTACTACTCTTACCACCACAATCCATATCTAAAATTCAAGCCTATTATCTAACAACACCAATCGTTTGAATCATACCACATACTATGCTACTCAATCGAATAGAAGTATCACCTGAGTTTCTTACTTCACTTAACTATGACTTATAAGTTCACCCTCTCCACGACATTACTACTACACCTCTAAATCTAATGCATACTTTCTCACATGAAGTACTAGTTTACTACTACTAAAGAAAAGACCATCAAAGGGGTAAAGCCACATGATAGGATTAGTCGATCTTAATCTTATAATATAACCCATTTCAATATTATCAACATATTCTAATTTCTCACATCATACTTTCTTACCTAATTATACATCACAGTGATCTTTAAAATTTAATAAACAACAATAAATCTCTACCTACAACTTATTAACTAATCTACCCTTTTTCATTCACAACCTATAACAGATTTCTGTAACCACCATAGCTATCCACTCTAGGCTCCTTCCCTAATTCGAATAGATAATAATCATAGCCAGTCACTTCCTTCACGGACTACCATACAATCTACAAATATTGCCACCACATTAGTCTATTACTATACAATGGCAACTCACTCCTCCATCCATGATTTCACAACTAAAACTATTTGTTTATGCAAATGTCACCCTCACTCTGACTGCTAACCTTGTGACTTCATGTCACCAATTTCTGGACCATCTTACTACCAATAGGTCATAACGCATTAACATACACTACTACTCGGGTGGAAATATAGTTCTAATATTTTGCTACACATAATTATCTTTAAACATGACATCCCCAACAAGAAGTTTATTAAAGGAGACTGAATACACTCCATACCTCAGACTCAACTGCACAACTGATGCAGATAGGGGTATATGCTTAAATTAATACACTTTAAAGCACTCAAAAACTCCTCTCAAGCACTTGTGCAAATTCATAACTATATGGACAACTCAATCAGTAAGAACCATATCGCTGGGAGAGCTAAACACTTGGACTTGGCATGGCCCATAAAATTAGAGTAAGAAAGTAATTTGGATAACTTTATTATGGATGACGCTATAGCACAAACTATAGTATGGAAGAATAATAAGCAACTCCTAAATGTCTGGTAGTATTCTGATTATAAGTGTGGTGCATAACACACCCTTAAGAAAGCTACTAGACATGACTTCACAGATACCAAGGGATCATGAACCATGCTCTGATACCAAGTTTGTTACGACCCGAGTCGGGGCCTTGTCCGTGACGAGTATCCCAAACTATTAAGGCTCGAGAGCCCTTCTATCTGGCAATCATATGCATAATTCATAACTATAAAAAAATACAGAAACAAAATAGAAACATAGTCATCTGATTATATTGATAAAACAACATGACATAAGTTGTAAAATCCCACAAAATCCTAAGCTCAACTCAGTCTTTTAAGCTTGCTAAGGGGTCCCAAGCTTAGAAAATTCTAGCTAAGTATTCAGACATAGTATTATTTTAGCCTTCGTAAGTTGGCAACTCTATTTCATGACTCTCATGACCTTAAAGTATCTATCTTTAGATTGATTCATTATCAAGAATGTCATTAGGTGTTCAAGGATGAGTTTTGGATTTTTTGGACCTCGTTTGAACCACATTTGGGAATCCAAAATAATGCATTGACGCGATCTCGGCATAGTGCAGCAGCTATCACATCGATCAATATTTTTCCTTGGCTCCAGTGGTAATTTTTAGTGAACCAACGCGGACTCAATGCGGCGTAGCGATCTGCACAATGACAGTTTAGTTTTTAGTCATTATCAAGTCGCATCCTTAGGGGTATTTGGGTCATTTCCCACTTTTTTTAGCCTCTAAAAACACAAAATTTAGCTTTCTACTGGCAACATACACTCATTATTTCACAAATTGATTAAGAATAAAAACCCTAGGTGATTGAATTTCAAATTCAAGGCTCAAGATTCCACCATTAATTTTCAAGAGTTTAGCAACCAAGGTATGTCAAGTGTTCATCCAAGGGTTCCTTCCACCCTTGGAGTCCAAGAAAATCTTTTAAACTTCAAGTAGCTTGAATTCATGCTTTCAATGATTTGAATTCAAGTGTATTCATGATTATAATGTTGATTGGATTTCTATTCCATTATTAAGTGTAAGGTTTATGTAAAAATAACTATTATGTATCTAGTGTCATGTGAATTCATGTTAAGGCCTTAAAATTTTGTTGCTCATATGTTGATTATTACTATGTGCATCTACAATACCTTCTAAGTATTTTATGAGTTGATCATGAGAATTAAATAATAAAATTATATCATGTTAGTATGTATTCAAGTTCATGGCATGCAAGTGTTTGCTAGAATGTCCCAATGAATGAATGATGATCAAGTAGTTATTTATCATGTTTCAAGATTGTGCCATGTCTTGTAATTTATGCTATCGAGTCCTGGGGGTATTTAATACCCGATAATTTAGCTGATTACCTAGAGCCATGGTCAGTCTAAGGATAGTATCAGTCACGTTACAATCAGTATTACTCTCAGTCATTTACAGAACTTAGGAAAAACTCAGTAGACTTAGTATCAGTCCAGTCCAGTTCAGTATTCAGTTCAGACCTGAGTAAATTCAGCTAGTTAACAGAATTCAATAGTATTTCGTTAGTCAACAAAACTCAGTAAACTCAGTTTAGTTCAGTTCAGTTAGATAGTATAATCAGAAATAGCACAGTTAAGCCTAGTATGAACTATAAATTAGCTCAGTATCTATTCAATTGAGAGTAGAATTAAGCATCGAGTTAACCCACGGATGGGGACTCACCTACCAGTAGAGGGTATGATCCTTAGAAGCAATCCTTGTGTTCCAGAACTATGTAGCCAATGTAGGTTGAAACATCAACCTGACAGTTGAGTATTGATAAGGTGATCTACCTGCCAGTTGAGGGAACCACCATTCTCGTTCAGAGCACCTACCAGATGAGGGTAACTTAGCTTGTCTTTACCCATGGCATAGTACTAACACCCTTCCAGCTGGCTTTACAGGTTAGACCCCAATCAGCTAGAGAGGGGCATGTCGGTTAGATAATTACTTCCCACAGTTTCAGTTTTAGTTCCAGTCTCAGAATAGAACTCAGTTCAGTTCTACAAATTTAGGACTGCCAGATACAGTCTCTCAGTTCAGTAAGGAACTCAGTATAGTTCCACAAGATCAAGACTTTCAGATACAGTCACTCAATTATCAGCTTCACAGTATCAATAAACTCAGTTATCAGTAAATCAGTAATTCAGAACTCACTATCCAGTGTTATCACGATCTCAGTTATAGTTTACGTATTCACGCATGTACTCTTATTCAGTTATATTCCTGACATTCAGTTAATATTATTTATGCATATGAACCTATGCATTTCATCCTACCTCACTTTACATACCAGTACATTCAAAGTATTGACGCATACCTTTCTTTTGTGCTATGATGTTTTATATCATAGGTTGAGACGCACGGGCTCCTGATCATACTTAGTAGTTCAGATTTTCAGCAGTTAGAGTTAGTGGTGAGTCCTCATAGTTTGAGGACATAATTATTCTATCAGTATTTTAGTTTTATTTTAGTATCCAGAGTTAGTTGGGAACTTGTCCCATTAACTCCATCTTTCAGACAGTTTAGAGGCTTTTTTAGACTAGAGTATTTTCAAGCAAATGTTTCAGTTTTGGTATTTTTATACCGTATTCAGTTTTATTATAGTATTAAACCTTATGGATTATTTTCTGCCTAATTTATGCATATCACAGTATTATCATTCAGTTAATACAGCAGGTACCAGTCATGGATTAGCTTGTGGTCCTTCGAGATTATGAGAACCATGTAGTGTTAGGGGTACAGACTCGGGGCATTACAAACTTGGTATCAAAGCCTAAGGTTTAACAGAGTCCTAGGAAGTCTGAAAGTCACATCTAGTAGAGTCTTGTGCATGGGTGTATAGCACGCCATAATTTTGGACAGGATGCTGCGAGGTGTTTTAGGAAAAGTTTTCCTTCTTTCATTATTCATATCATACGAGTGAGCATGAGCTCTAGTTAAACTCCCTGTGTAATCCAAATTTCTCTTCCATTTATAGAACATACCTTCAAATTAAACTAAGGAACAGGAGACCAATCAGAATCCCAACACGTCCAGCCAGATCTTTTGGATGAACATGTCTCCCACGCTAAATTCAGAGCAGCTTTTACCACCCTAGCTCATTCTGTGGTAGCCCAGAATGAATGTCTAGCTTTTGTTTCAGCCAACCCAGTGGCCAATACTGCTGCTTCCAGGATATGGGATTTCACCCGAATGAACCCTCCATCTTTTACTAGGTCTAAGTCAGATGAGGACCCTCAAGAATTTCTTGATCGGGTGCAAAAAGTTACAGATATTATGGGAGTGACTGCTGTTGAGAGCGTTGAGTTAGCCGCATATTAGTTGCAGGATTTGGCCCACTTATGGTTCAAATAATGGAAGGCATAAAGGGCCGCAGATACAGGGCCCATAGAATGGGAGGAGTTTGCCACTACTTTTCTTCATGGTTCTTCCCATTGGAGTTGAGGAAAGAGAAGGTTTTGGAGTTTATAAATCTAAAGTAGGGCAACATGACAGTGAAAGAGTATTCTCTCAAGTTTAATCAATTAATAAGATACGCTCCTCATGTGGTAGCAGATAGCAGATCTAAGATGAGTAAGTATGTGTCTGGCATATCTAATAGTATGGTTAATGAGTGTAGGATCGCAATGTTGATTAAGGAGATGGACACATCCAGGCTCATGGTCCATGCTCAGTAGATAGAGAAGGCTAGGAATAGGGAGAAGGAAAGGGAGAACAAGAGAGCGAGAACAAGTAGTTTCAACTTCGCTCAGCCTAAGTCAGAGGGTGGGAATCATTCTTAGTTTCACCTGAAATCCTCAATTCTAGCTCCGTCCTTAGCTAGTGCTCCAATGCCAAAATTCAAAGACGCTAATAGAGATAGGGCACCAGGCCCTAAACCCCAGGGTAGTGTTAGCAGTGCCAGAACCAATCCCCTTTGTTAGAAATATGGCAGAAACCACCAGGGTATCAATAGAGTAGGCAGCGATATATGTTTCGGGTATGGAAAGCCAGGCCACAAAGTCAGAGATTGTCCCCAGTCAGGTTCACAAGGTTAGTATAAACTGCCTCCAGCTCAGTCTAATCGCTCGAATCAGCAGAGTGCCGCATCAGTGCCACCAATGGCCAGCGCCTAAATAGACTCTTTAAATATGCTCTTCAGTCCCGACAAGATCAAGAAAGTTGTCCTGATGTGGTCACTAGTACATTACAAGTTTTTTATTTACATGTTTATGCTTTGCTAGATCCAGGAACTTCGTTGTCCTTTATTACTCCATATATAGATATTGATTTTGGAGTCAGTCCCAAAATTTTAGCAAAGCCTTTCTCAATCTCTACTCCAATGGGTAAATCTATCATAGCTCGGCGAGTATGCAGGAACTGTCCAATTATAATATCTTACAAAGTCACTTCAGCAAACTTAATCGAATTAGAGATGACTAATTTTGATGTCATTCTCGGCATGGATTGGCTTCATTCCTGCTATCCCTCAGTCAACAGTAAAAAAATGTCCAATTTTAGTTTTCGAATGAGCCCGTCCTGGAATGGAAGGGTAGTACTTTAGCACTTAGGGGTCAACTTGTTTCTTACCTTCGGGCAAGAAAAATGATATCTAAGGGATGTGTCTACCATCTCGTTCGAGTCCAGGACTCTAGTTCAGAAACCCCTAGTCTTGAATTAGTGTCAGTAGCATGTGAATTCCCAGATGTGTTTCCTGAAGATCTTCCCAGAGTTTCTCCCAAAAAGGAAATCGACTTCGAAATAGACCTTCTTGCAGATACTCAATCCATATCTATTCTGCCATATAGAATAGCTCCAATAGAACTCAAAGAATTAAAAGAACAGTTAAAAGATCTCCTAGATAAGGGATTTATCAGACCCAGTGTGTCCTCGTGGGATACACCAGTTTTATTCGTGCGTAAGAAAGACGGTTCTCTTAGAATATGAATTGACTACCATCATCTAAATAAAGTCATGGCCAAGAACAAGTATCCACTTCCCAAAATCAATGACTTGTTTGACCAACTTCAGGGTAACAGTTACTTTTCTAAGATAGAACTTAGATCAGGCTATCATCATCTCAAAGTCAGAGAATGTGACATCCCAAAAATATCCTTCAGAACTTAGTATGGTCACTTTGAATTCTTAGTCATGTCCTTTGGTCTTACCAATGCCCCTGCACCTTTATGGACTTGATGAACCGTGTGTTTAAGCAGTACTTAGACATGTTTATCATAGTCTTCATAGATGACATTTTTGTCTACTCCCACAGTGAGCATGATCATGCAAACCATCTCAGAATAGTATTGCAGACTTTCAAAAACCATTAGTTATTCACCAAATTCATTAAGTGCAAATTTTGGCTACGGTCAGTAGTCTTCCTTGGCCATATTATTTCTGGTGATGGTTTAGAGTTGATCCCCAAAAGACCAAAATAGTGAGAAACTGGCCAAAACCTATCTCTCCAATAGATATTAGGAGCCTCTTGGTCTTGGCTGGCTATTACCGATGGTTTATTGAGGAATTTTTATCTATTTCATCCCCTAGGTCCAGATTGACTCAAAAGAAAGTCAAATTCCAGTGGTCAGATTCTTGTGAAAAGAGTTTTCAGGAGTTGAAGACTCGACTCACTACAGGTCTAGTGTTGACCCTACCAGATGGTTCAGATAGGTTTGTGGTATATTGTGATGCCTCTAGATTCGGTTTAGGGTGTTTTTTGATGCAGAGAGGTAGGTTCATAGCCTACGCCTCAAGACAGGCTAAGCCTCATAAAAAGAACTATCCCACTCATGATCTTGAGTTAGCAGCAGTAGTATTTGCCTTAAAGATTTGGAAGCACTATTTGTATGGTGTGCACGTTGATGTGTTGACAGACCATAAGAGCTAACAGTATTTGTTCTCTTAGAAAAAATTAAACCTCCGTCAGAGAAGGTGGTTGGATTTGTTGAAAGACTATGACATGAGCATCCTGTATCATTCGGGTAAAGCCAATTTAGTAGTTGATGCTCTCTGTAGAATTTCTATGGGTAGTGTTGCTCATGTGGAGAATGGTAAGAAGAAGTTAGCTCATAAAGTTCAGCAGCTTTCCCGACTAGGTGTTCGCTTAGTAGATTCAGCAGAAAGTAGTGTATGGGAGTAGAGTAGTTCAAAATTATCCTTGGTTTTTGAGGTGAAGAAAAAGCAGGATAGGGATCCCAGTCTAGTGAAGTTGAAGGAATTAGTCAAAGATCAGAAAGTAGGGGTCTTCTCCCAAGGAGGAGATGGTGCTTTGCGTTGTCAGGGTCAGCTATGTGTGCTAGGTGTAGATGACTTGAGATAGCAAATCCTTGCAGAAGCGCATGATCCATGCTACTCTATTCATCCAAGGGTCACTAAGATGTATCATGATTTACAGGAGATCTATTGGTGGAGAGGGATGAAGAAAGATATTGCAGAGTTTGTGGCTAAGTGCTCAACATGTCAGCAGGTTAAGATTGATCCTCAGAAGCCTAGTGAGTCTATGTAGGAGTTTAGTATTCCCACTTGGAAGTGGGAAGAAGTGAACATGGACTTTGTGATGGGTTTTTCTCGTACTCATCGCCAGCATGATTCAGTTTGGGTCATTGAAGGCACAAGGACCAAATTAGCTTATTTTCGACCAGTCCATACCTCTTATTCAGTTGAGGATTATGCCAAACTCTATATCAGGGAGTTGGTCAAATTGTACGATGTTCCATTGTCCATTATCTCAGATAGAGGTACCCAGTTCACCTCTCATTTCTGGAAGGCATTCCAAAAGGGTCTTGGTACCCGAGTTCACCTCAGTATAGCCTTTTATCCTTAGATAGATGGTCAAGCAAAAAGGACCATTCAGACTTTAGATAATAAGTTGTGAGTGTGTGCAATAGACTTTAAAGATAGTTGGTATGACCACTTGCCTTTGATTGAATTCGCATCTA
>NC_061120.1:25368185-25456120 GCF_002878395.1 Capsicum annuum | reverse complement strand
TTTATGGAAGGAGGTGTAGATCTCCCATTGGTTGGTTTGAAGTGGGTGAGGCCGCAGTGGCAGGTCCTGACTTGGTATTTGATACCTTAGAGAAAGTTCAGTTGATTAGGAAAAGGCTTAAGATGGATCAGAGCCGACAGAAATCGTACGTAGATGTATGCAGAAAGGATCTCGAGTTCAAGATTAGTGATTTTATGTATTTAAAAATCTCTCCTATGAAAGGAGTGAAGAGGTTTGGCAAGAAAGGGAAACTCAGTCCCTGATATATTGGTCCTTACTGAATTCTTAACTGTTTCGAAAGGTAGCTTACGAGCTTGAGTTGCCTTCAGACTTAGCTTCAGTACATCCAGTGTTCCACGTCTCCTTGTTTAAGAAATGAATAGGTGACCCAGCAGTCATAGTCCCTATAGAGGTCATAGATATTCAGAACAGGCTCTCTTATGAAGAGACTCCCATCGAAATCCTTGACTATCAGATTTGAAAACTGAGGAACAAAGAAGTCCTTCTAGTCAAAGTACTTTGGCGGAATCAGTCCGATAGTTCGATTTTTAGTTATTAAAAAGTCGCATCCTTAGGGGTATTTAGGTCTTTTCCCACGTCCTTCAACCCCCAAAAACACAAAATTTAGCCTTCTATTGACAACATACACTCATTATTTCAAAAATTGCTCAAGAACAAAAACCCTAGGTGATTGAATTTCAAATTCAAGGCTCAAGATTCCGCCATTAATTTTCAAGAGTTTAGCAACCAAGGTATGTCAAGTTTCATCCAAGGGTTCCTTCAACCCTTGGAGTCTAAGAAACTCTTTTAAACTTCAAGTAGTTTGATTTCATGCTTACTATAATTTGGATTCAAGTGTATTCGTGATTATAATGTTGATTGAATTTCTATTTTGTGATTAAGTATAAAATTTATGTAAAAACAACTATTATGTATGTAGTATCATGTGAATTCATGTTAAGGCCTTGAAATTTTGATGCTCATGTGTTGATTATTACTATGTGCATTATACAATGCCTTCTAAGTGTTTGATGAGTTGATCATGAGAATTAAATAATAAAATTATATCATGTTAGCATGTATTCAAGTTCATGGCATGCAAGTGTTTGCTAGAATGTCCCAATGATTGAATGATTATCAAGTAGTTATTTATCATAATTCAAGATTGTGCCGTGTCTTATAATTTATGCTATCGAGTCCTGGGGGTATTTAATACCCGATAATTTAGCTGATTACCTAGAGCCATGGTCAGTCTAAGGATAGTATCAGTCATGTCACGATCAGTAGTACTCTCAGTCAGTTACAGAACTCAGGAAAAACTCAATCGACTTAGTATCAGTCCAGTCCAGTTCAGTATTCAGTTCAGACCTCAGTAAATTTAGCATGTTAACAAAATTCAGTAGTATTTCGTCAGTCAATTGAACTCAGTTCAGTTTAATTAGATAGTATAATCAGTAACAGCACAGTCAAGCCTAGTATGAACTAGAAATCAGTTCAGTGTTTATTCAGTTAGGAGTAGGATTCAGCCCCGAGTGAACCCACGGATGGGGACTCACCTACCAGTAGAGGGTATGATCCTTAAAAGTAGTCCTTATGTTTTAGAACTACGTAGCCAACATAGGTTGAAACAGCAACCTGCCAGTTGAGGATTAATGAGGTGATCTACCTTCCAGTTGAGGGCACCACCATTCTCGTTCAGAGCACCTGCCAGATGAGGGTAACTCAGCTTGTCTTTACCCGTGGCACGGTACTAACACCTCTCCAGCTGGGGTTACAGGTTAGACCTCAAGCAGTTTAGAGAGGGGCATGTCGGTTAGATGATTACTTCCCACAGTTTCAATTTTAGTTCCAGTCTCAGAATAGAACTCAGTTCAGTTCTACAGATTCAGGACTGTCAGATACAGTCACTCAGTTCAGTAAGGAACTCAGTATAGTTCCACAAGATCAAGACTGTCAAATACAGTTACTTGATTATCAGCTTCACAGTATCAGTAAACTCAGATATCAGTAAATCAGTAATTCAGAACTCAGCATCCAGTGTTATCACAATCTCAGTTACAGTTTACGTATTCACGCATCTACTTTTATTCAGTTATATTCATGTCATTCAGTCAGTATTGTTCATACATATAATCCTATGCATTTCAGCCTACCTCACTTTGCATACCAGTACATTCAAAGTACTAACGCATACCTTTTGTTTTATGCTATGATGTTTTATATCATAGGTTTAGACATGCGGGCTCCCGATCATACTTAGCAGTTCAGATTTTCAGATGTCAGAGTTAGTGGTGAGTCCTCATAGTTCGAGGACATAATTATTCTTTTAGCATTTCAATTTTATTTCAGTAGCCGAAGTTAGTCGGGACTTGTCCCATCAACTCCATATTTCAGATAGTTTAGAGGTTTTTTCGTACTAGAGTATTTTCAAATAGATATTTCAGTTTTGGTATTGTTATACCGTATTCATTTTTATTACAGTATTGAACCTTATGGCATGTTTTCTGCCTAATTTATGCATATTACAATATTATCATTTAATTAATGCAGCAGGTACCAGTCATGGGTTAGCTCGTGGTCCTTCGAGATTATGAGCACCGTGTAGCGTCTGGGGTACAGACTCGGGGCGTTACATAAGTTCAACAAGACTCAAATCCATCTAACACCTGTCTGCAAAATCTCTACTAACTGAAGGAAAATAACATCTGTTTGAAGACCGGGATAAGGCCCTCGGTCAGACCATGAACTAAAAATAATGTAATCATTAGATAAGGCCTTTCGAAGTAAGGGAGGCTCACCAACTCCAATCGTCTGACAATTGTCTATAGCTTAGCGGGACTCCAAGACTGATCCTCAGATCCTGAAATATAGGGAGTCAATACAGATGTACTGGTACGCAGAGCAATCCAAAATAATGCACTTTGATATATAGCATAAGTGAGAGCATTTCACAAAAACATTATGCATGAAATAATTTAAAACATATGGGCAGTTTCATATGATTTTAAAACAATTCTGTAGATGCCATTCTTTTCTTTTTTTTACTTCTGAGCTAGGTGGTACACCCTACATATCTGATCGTATCCCACGGGCTATATGGGATCCTCCCTTAACTCGGCGGCCAAGCCCCTAACCCAAGTTTGCCGCAAGGGTTAGAGTATCTGAATATGATACGCCACAAGGCACTAGGCCAGCGTATAATCCCTTGTTAGGGACATAATAAACCCGTATCGACAAAATACGGTTTCGAGCAACGAATTGTATAACTCATGCCTAAGGGTGTGCAAAAATCGAACCGACTGATAAATCGAACCGACAAAAATATTATTGGTTTATTGTTATTGGGTTAATGATTTGTTAATGGCTTTATAAAAAAAAATTATTGGGTTATTGGTTTGGTTTGATTTTTTCTTATTGGGTTATTGGGTAAACCGAAAACCCAATAAGAATATATATATATATATATATATATATATGATTTATTATATATTTCTCGTAATTTCTCTTTAATTTCTACCAAATAACAAACCTATTATTTCAATTATACAAACTCTTAATTTCTCCTAACAACATTTAGTTCAAACTTGAAGATTCTTGTAAATTAAAACACATTATGTAGGATTTTTTGTTGCAACTAAGATTCGATTTTTTTTCATGTTAGTTACTACTATTTCTATTTTATGAGTATTTTCTTATCGGTTAAACCGAAAACCGAACCGTTAAGGACTAAAAACTGATAAACTGAAACCGACAAAAAATATCTTATTAGTTTGGTGATTGATTTAGCATATTTAAAAATCAAAAATCAATAAATCGAACCGATATAAAATCAAACCGAACCTACCGATGCGCACCTCTACTCATGCCTACTTCGGGTAACCGCGTAACTCTCTTGGTGCCCATTTTTAACCTGTTCTAAACATGCATCTTTTTGAATTCAAAATCTGATAATGTGAATGAAATCTGACTTATGTTCTGTTCTGAGTCTGTTATGGAATTATCTAATTCGGTATCGTCATACCAAGACTTGCAATTCGTATAACTAAGCAATACATTATCATGTTACAGTCTTCTCTTTCAACACATTATTTTCAGACCACCGAACTAATCAAATAGTACAAGGGGATGTGTATAGTAAAAATTCATGAAAACATAATCAAAGATCCTCAATTCAATTAACAACACATGGTGGTCAAGTATCTTGCAACAAACAATGAAATCTCTTTAACTCATCACTTTCATTTATGTAATTTAAGAAAATCGCCCTCTCTTCAAGTCATCACCAAAACCAAGTCAACTAATGATAGTAAAGGCATTTAGATCATGCTTCTCAATATACAATAGAATAACATATGAAAACAAGAGGCTTTATAACAAGAGAGGGATTTTAAATGATCATGCTCTCAATTCAACATAAAAACACGTACATACTTATATACAAGTACAAATCAAATTTAGGGGAAGGCCTCAAGACCAAAGCATTATTATCAAGAAAGTTTCACAAATGCATAATTTTAAATGTAACTTCAAAATCATCTGCAAAATTCATGATTTCTCAACGTTTAAATATTATTGAAACAATTTCATCATGCTCATGTAGTTTAGGAAAACCCCACGTACCTTATATTAATTAGTTTGAAAGATGGAACCCGAATCTTGATACTTTTCTTGAGAATCTTGAATTGAAAGGCTTGAATTCTTGATCTTTAGGGAAGAAAGGTTGAATCTTGTTCTTGGAGGTGGCTAGGGTTTTTCTTTGAGAGAAATTGAATAAAGATGCACCCTAATGCTCCTTGGGGATGAAATTTTGTGTTATGGACGAAATTTGGGTGAGGGGAAGTCACCAAAGTTCCCCTAGACCCATTAGGAACTGAAATAACGTGTGAAACAGTTCCATAATGCGGTGGCCATCGCGTCGCGTCGCTAATCGCGTCGATGACCAACGCATCGCGTCCCAATCAGGTCGGCTTACTGCCTCTCACGAAAAATGCCATAACTTTTCGCTCGGGTATCGTATTAAGACAAAATTGGTATCGTTGGAAAGCTAATTCAATTATCTACTGTTTGGTGGGTCTTGAGCTGCTAAATTTGCGTATATCAAAAGTTATACACGTTCAAAATTGACCCTTATAGAATCGAATACCAAACTTTGAACGATTCGAAGGCTCTTAGCTAAACTTTGCTTTAAGTGATTTCCGTTAGCATTTTTCACCTCATAATCACTTAACACACTAGGATAAAGATCATGACACGTGAATTTAAATATGAGTCATGAGATTAGAGTTTACACACATAGGAACGATGGTCCGATTTCTAGCTCGAAAATGCGGGGCGTTACAAAAATAGCCTTTGTTTCAAGTAGTAAATATATAAAATTAAAAATATATAGATAATGCATACTTTAACGATGTTGATAAACTAAATGACTAAACCCGGGGAGCAAAGGAGGGAGGTTCTGCTTCCAAAGATGAGTAAGGGTATGATACATATAATTTGTCTTGGCGCAAGTAATGTGCGCGGTTGATTATTTCACGAATCGAAGAGAGAATTTATATTTATCCATTGGAAAATATTTTCATTGAAAATGTACTTTTTTAGCAACCAAACATTGAAAAATAACTTATTTTTGAAGAAAATATTTTCCAAACAATAAACTGCATTAACCAATGAGATTCAACTTCAAACCAACCGGTTCATGCATACATATTAATATATTGTTCGTTCCTTAGCTGAATACATGTCATACATGGACGAAATATCAAAACCACAAAGCATTTTGGTTTAAATAATCAAAAAGTTCTAAAAATATTAGTATACTACATCGGGCAATTAGGAAATGAGAAGACGATGAAGAAACCGTGAAAATTGAACTCACACCTAGTACATCGGAGACTCCCACGAGTTGAAAAAAGAGATTAATTCCAACATTTTGTATGACTTAGTTAACGATATATATGTACATATCAATGTCTTTGTAGAAACTTAAAAGAAACAATTTATGGAAACTGGTTTTGTTAGAATTTGCCATTACCAATAATCCATAACCAATCTAGTGCAACGCCAGAGAATACTCCAGCCAATAGGCATAACACCAGCAAGTTGCCCAATGCATTTTGCTCAGGTCCCTGTTGCAAACATAATTCAGTAAGTTCAAGAAATTTAAGATGAAGAAATTATTAGTAGTCGATAGTATTGCCCTTGTAGCCTCTCGTCGTTCAATTTTCTAGTACTATTTGTTGTTCCTTATACCTGATAATCGTGTTGTTTTGTTATTATTTGTTGCTGTTGTTTGTGTTTTTTTATTGTTTATTGTTTCTTGTACTTCCATTACTTCTTGTTCGGATTGATTTGAATTGTTTTTCCTCGCCTCTCTATCTCTGAGATTGGGGTAAGGTCTGCGTGCACTCTACCCTCCCTAGACCTCACTTTGTGGAATTACACTAGATAGATTGTTAATGTTGTTGTTGTACTAACACTGAAGAAATGTTTTTGTATTGGTTTTTGTGTTGTTATTGTTGGGTTCAAAATCGAGAGGGCATCATGCGGAAGCTATTAGTTGCAAATTATGAGACAATAAATAAGATGACAACGAAAAACAATACTAAAAACAGAATTTTATTATATAATTTGGTCAATTGGCCTACATATAAAACCTAATATTAAAAACATAAAACTAATAAGAGAGAAAATTCCTCCTAAACGAAAATCTTAAAAGACTACATGTGAATGCTATTGTATTATGGTATGAGAAGGATCTTCTATTTATAATGTCCAAAACCTTTCCTCCAAAAAGAGATTAGCCAAATATAGAAAAGATTATATTTTTTTCTTTCAGGAAAAGTAAAAGTAATTATGCTAACTTTTATTTTCCTTCTAAAAAAAAAAAGCTTAAATATAGTAAAAAAATGAGGGGAAAAACCCTAACAAATCTCCCCTTTTTGGCTTGATTTTCTTCACTTGATCCGTCTCTTCATATCACGTGCATGAACTTCGTTCTTAATATAATCTTCATAACTGCTGTTTGCCATGGTTAAAAATAAGGTTTAAAATATCATGGTAACAAATTAATTTAAAAGTAATATTTTATTTTTATTTTTAAAGATGCAGCAACAGGAGTGTTGAAAATATGATTGAAACTTATTCTCTACATGTAGTTTGACAAAAATCTTTATTATCATCCAAATAGTTGCAGCTTAATTTTAAAACCGCTTTGAATCTGTTTAATCTCGTCTCACCAGACCATTGGACCATTGAACCGTAAGCTTTGATACCACTTGCTAGGTTCGAAATCGAGAGGCGTCATGCAGAAGCTATTAGTTGCAAACTATGAGACGATAAATAAGATGAAAACGAAAAACAATACTAAAAACATAATTTTATTATATGATTTGGCCAATTGGCCTACATATAAAACCTAATATTAAAAACATAAAACTAATAAGAGAGAAAATCCCTCCTAAACGAAAATCTTAAAAGACTACATGTGAATGCTATTGTATTATGGTATGAGAAGGATCTTCTATTTATAATGTCCAAAACCTTTCCTCCAAAAAGAGATTAGCCAAATATAGAAAAGATTATATTTTTTTCTTTCAGGAAAAGTAAAAGTAATTATGCTAACTTTTATTTTTCTTCTAAAAAAAATAATAAAACTTAAATATAGTAAAAAAATCAGGGGAAAAACCCTAACAAATCTCCCCTTTTTGGCTTGATTTTCTTCACTTGATCCGTCTCTTCATATCACGTGAATGAACTTCGTTCTTAATATAATCTTCATAACTGTTGTTTGCCATGGTTAAAAATAAGGTTTAAAATATCATGGTAACAAATTGATTTAAAAGTAATATTTTATTTTTATTTTTAAAGATGCAGCAGCAGGAGTGTTGAAAATATAATTGAAACTTGTTCTCCACATATAATTCGACAAAAATCTTTATTATCATCCAAATTGTTACAGCTTGATTTTAAAACCGCTTTGAATCTGTTTAATCTCGTCTCACCACACCATTGGACCATTGAACCGTAAGCTTTGATACCACTTGCTAGGTTCGAAATCGAGAGGCGTTATGCAGAAGCTATTAGTTGCAAACTATGAGACGATAAATAAGATGAAAACGAAAAACAATACTAAAAACATAATTTTATTATATGATTTGACTAATTGGCCTATATATAAAACCTAATATTAAAAACATAAAACTAATAAGAGAGAAAATCTCCCCTAAAACGAAATTTTAAAAGACTACATTGGGGATATTATTGTGTTATGATATGAGAAGGGGTCTTTTATTTATAGATGTTCAAAAATTTTTTCCTCCAAGAAAGAGGTTAGCCAAATATGAAAAAGAATTATATTTTTTTCTTTCATAAAAAAATAAAAGTAATTATGGTATTTCCTTTTAAGAAAAAATAAAACTTAAATACAGTAAGAAAATCAGCGCAAAAACCGTAACAGTTATATGGAAGTATTCTGCTAACCTTGTATCCCTGAGGAGCAACTGTGAGGAGACAAACGGTGAGATAACCGTTGGTGAGTCCGAGGAAGGACACGAGCATTATCATCCAGCCTTGATCACCATACTTTGCAGTGAAATAGAAACAAGGAATGAACAAGAAACGAGACAATGTTGCAATCATTAGGCCATTTCGTGATTTCAACTTGATTTTCTCGATCAGTGGAATGTATCTTGCTATCAAATCGAACATATTGTAAACTGCTATCAGGACTAAAGCATACCTGAAACAAAGCAAACCTTTATTTACTTACATAGTTCATGTAGCAAATGAAACTATATATGTACTCTATGTAATAGGGTCTTTCCTGGAAGCGTCTTTTTCTAGTTGTTTATTAATCAAGATCTAGTTAAACGACTTTAGTATTTAAAAATACGTACTATTATCTATTTTAGTGAGACTCCAGGAACCTAGTTGACTCTGCATATGCCCAAAATTTAGACCATGAAACAGTTTAATGTTTAAGGTTTCAAGTTCAAAGCATGAAGTTCCAATGTATTATAATACTACTTCAGATTGCGTTTCCTTGAACCGAGGATCCGCTGGAAACAACCTCTCACTTCTCCCAAGCTAGGTTAAGTCTGTGTACGCTCTATTCTCTCCAGACCCCACTCGTAGGTATGTTGTTTCTACGCATCTTTCTATCCATTTGCTGAAAAGCTTATTTCTTTTTATTAGAACAGTTCAAGAGAGAGTGAAGGAGGGTTCAAAAATTTTACAGCAAGACAACAAACGCGGAGAAGAGACAAGCAAGCTTACCATGAGCCTAATCTGTGGGAACCAGTATTCTCGTACAAGAATCCAGGGAAAATTGACAATGTCAGGACATAAATCAAGTACAAATCCAAAAAGTAATCGAAGTTCTGAAAGAACAGTTGTTTGTTGCTCAGGCGCTCCAATTGTTTAGCATTATTATCAGCCTATTCAGTTGACAGGAGTATATCAATCGGTAAGGTGAAGAAATAAGTAACAAACTTTTCAGATTATATGGGATGAGCTTATGTACTCTTTCGGTTGCTTCGGTCTGGATGCCTGCTACTGCTAAGTCTGCTGCCACAGTTTTTGATCCCTCTGCTGCTACCTTTGTACGATAGTACTTAACGATTGGTAGCTTAGGAAAGACGAACGCATATAGAAGAATGCATAGTATTTCAAAGAATGTGGAGATAGCCAGGAACAACACTGCAAAATCAACAACCACAAGATTCTGACTAGGGAAATGACCAATTTTATCAAATAGAAATAACATTTTAAGCGTTCTCTTTTTTCCTCTCGTTTTGATATCTAACAATGGAAATACAGATCACATATTAACTCCTTTGCGAAGACCGTTACTAGATCTTTCAAAAGCTGCTTTCGTCACTAGCCTTAAAGCAGAAGTAAGAGCCCCAGACGCGGCAAGACCAGCTAAGTATGACTGAAAATTCATAACAACCGCAGTAAGACACATCACTATTGTGATTCAAGAATTATAGTAGTAACCCCTACGAGAAAAAGAGTTGTTGAACCTTACTTGGATAAATTCAGGGCACATGAAGGATAAATCTCCTACCATTCCACCTTCAACAAAAGCATCAGCAACTCCAAAAGCAGCAACAATAGCACATATTCCGATGTAATTTCCAAGACCGCCTGCTCCTGATGTGGCCAAATCCAACTAGCAAGTTGTGAATAAAAGTCAAGTCGGGATAAACAAAAACTAGAAAAGAAAGAACAAGTGATAGCATAAATTATCAGAACATACCGCTAGGAGCGCGAATGTGCTTAAGAAGAAAAGAGTAAATCCGGTTAGGTTGCGCTTTCTTGTATCAATTCTTGCCTCATTAAACGCGAGAACTGCCATTGTTGCAAGTGCAAACGGCTGATAAACGAGGGTAAGCACCCTTGAAGGATGGTATTTCTTCATTGTACATCACAAAATAAAACCAGTTAGCAGATATTTATATTTCAAGTCCCTTTAGTTTGAAGTACTAATAAGTTATTTGGGACCTCTCTATGATTTTACTGTAAAGTAGCTATAATAAAACCATTTAGCCACATGATTTTCACTCTTTGCAACTCTCAAAGAGGGTTTCTCATTTACTTCCAGGTTGCACTATACCATTTTCAACTCTTGTTTGACACAAGTCCATTCCCATGTTTAGCATAAACCCATTTTTCATGTCAAGAAAACATCATAAATCATTGAGCTAACGGTCAAAGACACACTTGAACTATCATGTTTTCGCGAGTTTCACAACCAAACTGTCCGTTGTTTCCTTTTCCTATCTGAACTATCGTCATCTATGTATTAAAACACACCTCAACTACCAACTGTCCTCTTTTCCTAAGACTGTCACCAGCATTCAAGTAGAAAAGGGGAACAACTAATAGTTGAGGTGCGTCTAAATACATAAATGTTGGTAGTTCAGGTAAGAAAAGATAGGAAAAGGGTACATCCGATAGTTGGAGCGTGAAACTCATGAAAAAATGATAGTTCAAGTGTGTTTTTTATCATTATCACACAAAAAGGCCCTTACATTATATGTTGCACGGACTCTCCAAAAGCTACCAAAACCACGTTGGATCTTCCAAAATGTACTACTTTCAGAAGATCCAACACACACCTCCCAATATTCTTGAAGATTCTGAATAACATAGCTAAGATTCCAAGTGAAATTCAATTGACAGAATCAACAGAGACTTTTGTCTAAGGATAGATCAAAGGGAAACTCACCGGAAAGAGTTCATAATAATAATCTCCAATAGTGAGCATACTGTTCCAAGAAACAAGTGACCCAAATCCAAGAATCCAACATACCACCATTCCACTATATTTTCCGTGAAAATTCAGATACATATTTCAGTCATTTCCTGGTTAATGGAAAAGAAACTGCAGTTATATTTCTATATGTGGAGGATATTTTCTCAATAACAATGGTCATAAAGGAGCATTTATGAAAAGACAAATTATGATGCTGGAGCTGCAAAATATCTCAATATAGTTGAAGAATGAAACATAAAATAACGCATTTATTAATCTATAGATGAAAAAGGAAAAACTAGGAAAAAATTTATTCTGCTTTATTAGGCCTCTCTTGGTTATGAAAATAATAATTTTTTAGAATTAAAGTTAAAATTGTGTTTGACAGTAAATATAAATTGAAATTATTTTAAAATTTTTTGAGTGAAATAAAAGTAAAATAAGTGAAAAATAATTTTAAATAATTTTTATAATCTAACACCACTATTTTTACTTTTTTATTAAAGTGAAATATCTTTTCAAAAAAAATTTCATGATCAAACACCTATTTAATCTCCGAAAAAGGAAAAACTAGGAAAAGTTTTATTCTGCAATGAGGCCTTTTAATTTGATGGACTGTAGCTTGTGGAGCCCTCTTTCATCCTTTCTTTTTTTTTTTTCCT
The DNA here is from genome assembly GCF_002878395.1 of Capsicum annuum. Lineage (NCBI taxonomy): Eukaryota > Viridiplantae > Streptophyta > Magnoliopsida > Solanales > Solanaceae > Capsicum > Capsicum annuum. The sequence goes on along the minus strand of NC_061120.1, from coordinate 25,444,201 downwards.
TGAAATACAATGTAAATGCCACCAAAATTAATAATTACACATCATTTCTGTCAGAATTTCTTTGGCAGAAATATTGCAATATCTTCAGAAATTTTGGTAGAAATACTGCTCAAATTACCACAAATTTTTTAGGGGAGATTTATTCTCCATTATTTTCAGCAACTATTTCCTATGTACCCGAAACCCCACCCCGATATCCAAGCCACAAAGCTTTGCTAAAATAAATCCAATATTAGTTTAAATTACATAAATTTTAAATCCACACACATGTTGCCCATTAAAAATCTTAAATTACCTTAATTTACATACACAAAAAAATGTTACATCTCAAAGCAATGAAAGTTGGGTCCCACAAATTTCAAATGTCAAACAGTAAATTCCTTATGATATGGCCTATCTCATACAAAAGATAACTTTTTTTTTAAATGAATTATTATTATTATTATTATTATTATTATTATTATTATTATTATTATTATTGAAAGGTGTGAATAGTGTGAACATATTGTTGACTTGTCAATGATTATAAAGAACAACTCAGTACATTAAAATTTTTACTACGTATGAAGTACGCAGAAGAGTCGAACTGCAAAGTTCTATTGAATTAATAATTGTTAAAAGAATGTGAAATGCAAGATTATTTGGTAGTGTTTGACTCCCTCGGAATCTTTTTACTTGACTTCTTGTCACGATTCAAATTACTAGACCATGCGGACACCTAAGCTATTTTAGGCAGTTAGGAGAACCCTTATTACCCATAAAAAAATATGTGAAAGACTTTTGTTTAAAGAAATATTGAATTAAATATAATTAATCAGGTAAATTAAATATTAATAATAATTTTTTTTAATAAAACTTCTTACAAGTGTCCTTCACTATCCCAAGACTTAGTAAGACATATACAAGAGATATCTACTACAATATAGATTGACAATAAAATAAATAAGAGAAAATACATTAAACCCCCCCTGAACTTGTCGCTAAAACTTACTTTAGACCCTAACTAATCGGGCAATTATTTACCCCCCTTAACAACTTGCAAGTGAATTAAATTCAACCCTTACGGCTGACGTGACAAGAAAAAATATGAAAAACGCGTGAGTTTTGTTTTTTTTTCTAAAAAAAGGGCCCACTTTATTTTATATATATATATATATATATATAGATAGATAGATAGATAGATAGAGAGAGAGAGAGAGAGAGAGAGAACAAAAGAAAATTAAAAGAAAAAAAAACCACCCCCAAACCCAGTTTTCTTCTTCGCAACACCCCCTCTTTCCCCCACCCCCACCCCTATCCCCCCAATACCCCATTTCTTCATCTTCTTCGCACCCCCCACCCCATTTCTTCGTCTTCTTTGTAAACCCGCTAGTATTCTTCATTCCAAATCCTTTACTAAACTTATTTTGTTGGTCTTCTTCATAATTTTCAATCCTTTACTTGATTTTCATTACTTCAATGCTTCTCAACTCCATATTGCCCATTCTTGAATCTCCTATTCTTCAAAACCTCCGTAAATTGCAGCAACGTTGATTTTCATTAACTATTAAAAAAGATTTTGATTTTCAAAAAAAGGTGGGGGATAGGATGAAATGCTAGTAGTTTCAATGCCTCATCTTATTTTCTAGTACTTTTATTGAATACAAATGTATCAACTCAATTTTCATTGACTGTTAACGAAGAAGAAAAGGAATTGGGGGGGCGGGGGGGAGGGGGGGCGCTGTTGTAGAAGAAGAAGAAGAAGGAGAAGGAAACAGGAGGGGCTGGTGGGTGGGGGGTCTATTATATACATATATATATATATATATACATATATATATATATATATATATTACTTTTTTAAAAAATATATAAAAAAAATAATATTTGTGTTTTTTTAATATGTATTGGATAACTTTTTTAAAAAAAAATAATAATTTCTTACGTGGCAATGATACGGCACTGATGTGGCACTGATTTGGCAATGACGTGGCACGTATGTACTACACTTCCGTAGTGAGAGCAGTACAATATTTTTAGGGTGGTAAAAAATTTACTTGAAAGTTATTAAGGGAGGTATATAATTGTCCGATTAGTTTAGGGTCTAACGTAAATTTTGCTGACAAGTTCAGGGGTGATTTGATGAATTTTCTCAATAAATAATACAAAGACTCTAACATCTGCCAAGAAGAAAGTGCAGAAGTTAGTGTTGAATATCGTCATCCATCTAGTAACTGCAACTAACCTGCATCCAGTCTACACTCCAAGAAGGAATATAGAAGAGTAGGGTCAGTACAAGCACACATACTGGTAGGTATCATTGGCCGACCGTGTTAGTTCATATAATCATAAAATAGAATTAAGGAAAATAAACTAGGACGTCTTGAATGGAACATAATTCAACTAAGGTTATAATAATATTATTACTTTATCTATATAAATTACAATATCCAACTGCTCTTCAAACTCCATCAATATTATATTCGCTACTAACATACTCTAGCCTCATAAATTCACACTATCAACCACAATCCAACGCTAATACATCACTATTTCTCTTTATTCACCTTATCTTTTTCATTATTCATATTCATAGGAACAAACCCGTAACCATAGACAACCCACACTAAACTCTCGGGCGAACAATCAAATGCTCTATTATAATATTAAAGAATGATAACTAGCCATTTTGGTGAGCTACGATTAAAACATGTATAAATGAAGCAAGTTAACCAACATATAAGGAAGTACAAAGTTTCACTTTTTCAAATACATGTCACACAATCAAATACCCAATGAATCAATAATACAACAATAACAGATCAAACAGTGGTCACAAACAAACCACATAACCATCAAGAGTATCAACCATACTGTAAACATCCACAAACTCAACACAAATATGTACACACATGCTATGGAACTTATTTTTACCCAAATAGTCATGACCTGCAGCGAACAATCTATGTTCATGTACTGTGTCGGCATGGTACCCGATCCACCATATACATATTTGTACCGGCGTGGTACCCGATCCAACATATACATATCCGTATCAGCGTGGTACTCGATCCAACATATACATATCCGTATCAGCGTGGTACCCGATCCACCATATACATATCCGTACCAGTGTGGTACCCCATCCAATGTATACATGTATGTATCGGTGTGGTACTCGATCCAACATATACATATCTGTATTAGCGTGGTACCCGATCCACCATATACATATCCGTACCAATATGATACCTGATCCAACATATACATATTTGTACCAGCGTGGTACCCAATCCGCCATATACATATTCATATAGGTATGATACTCGATCCATCATAAGCAGGTAATATCAATATCAAATTTACACTACCTTTCATCATACAATATAATATATCAAGTTTACAAGTACACCTAAAGTCATAAGACAATTACATCAAGTAAATTTTTATGAATCATTTATACACATCTCAACAATCCAAACATCATCAATTTCTAGCATGTTCTAATACCAATCAATAAGTATCAAATTTACAAGCATACACACAATTAAATCGAGTTTAAACTTCAATCAAACCATAAACTATTATATACATTTTATTAAATTCACACTATCTTTTGGGATGCAATACGGCGTACTAAATTTATAAGTGCACTTGAAATAATAAGGCAATTCAATCAAGTTCTTTCATTTATCAACATTTTGACCCTCTCACGGGAACTATTATAATATTTCATCATGATTATCAACAAGGCATTCATAGCATTACTTTAAGGAGTTATCATTATCAAACAAGCCACTCACAGGCACAATTCAATAAACCGTCATTATCACCAATTTAGCCTCTCATGGGCATCCAATAGATATAGTATTTTTATGAATATCAAAACAAGGATATGATAAAATAAATCACAATTTAATTCTTACGCTTACAAGTCACTATTGGAGGCTTAATTATTCATTAATTATTAAAAATATCATTATCTTCTTAAATACCGCAACTTGGGTTCTAACATCACCACCTATAACTAGCATATTCACGCGTATTATTATCCTCTACCTCTTTCCACATAATACAATCATCACACTAATTCAAGTCATCTATTCCTTAGATATTACAATGCTCATTAATATTCGATATTAGCATAATTTTCCTCATCATATTATTGCACAAAACATATAACTAAATACCATTACAACTTAACTAGGTTCAACACTAGAACAACTAAAAAAATATCAGGTTCATATATTATGTTTACAACAATCTCCTTTCAGGCACATAACACATAATATCATAAATATCACATAATCAATCAATAATATAATTTTTGGGATTAAAGTTAAGTATTCGTGTCTTTGTCCACCTCAACTCCATGCCCGCAGGCCTAGACATGCTTTCTCTCATCAATTTTAAATTATGAAAATATATAATAACACAATCTTCTACTCATTAAATCTAGACTACCTGGACGCCAAGATTTTGAATCAAGCAAGCCGTAATAAGAATGTTATTTCTTTTCCTTCATGCCTTGGAATAATCAACCATCTAAAAATCAAGTAATAATAAGAGTAATTAAATAATTACTCTTCAAACAAATATCTTGGGATTCAAACTCACTGGTTCTATCTTTAATTTAAGGTATATATCATTCCCCAATGTCAGCTAGCCATTAATTAGCTCTTTCAATCTTAACCTATCTCCATTGATGAAGTTTTTATGCTAAACGTCTCATCTTTACGGAATTCAAAGTTTCTAACCATCAAAATTCATAATCTAGTTTATCAAATTCATGTTAGAAATCTTTAATTTATAATTTAGAATCAGCTCTAGGTCATATTAAAAACACCATGAGTATTTTCCAAAAGAATTCCACCATTAAAGGTCTTTCTAAAGATTGTAAGATATTAAGGGATTAAAAGTCGAAGAAAATAATGAGAAAACCTACCTCAAGGAAGGAATTTAACCTTAAGCCTTGGAAAATCACCTGTATAGGATTGTGGGATGAAATTTGGGGTTTTAGACTTCAAATACGGTTGAAGCTGATTTAAATACCACCAGAATTTTTGCTATAGCGAAATCCCATTTCCGCCCGGACAGTGCTCAGTAAAACAGTCATAACTTTTTACTCCAAATTTGGATTGAGGAACGATTTGTTGCGTTGGAAAGAGGACTCAGAGATATTTGATTTGGTAGGTATTGGTATCCCTAAATCCTTACATTCTATGAGATTTGATCGTTTGAAATTGAACCTAATAGAAATCCATATCGAAACTGTATTGGAAAGAAAGTTTTATACTTAACTTTGTGTTAGGGATATTGCACAACCTTAATTCATACCTAAAGAACTTTCAAACTAAAGTATTGATATTATCACTTATGAATAATTAAATTCATCTGGTTTGAGTCTATCTAGACACATTCGAAGGCTAAAATCTTTAGCCGAAAAGTTTGAGGTGACCTAATAAATAAAATATTGGCTATATTGGACACAAGTTAATATTGAGGAATGAAAATTAAGAATTTTCATGAATTTATTATGAATAATTTAGTAACGAAGAAATAGGTCGTTACAATTGGATACCAATTTCCCATCCGTTCGTCCCCAAACAAACATTCAGTGGAGAAAAATACGAGGTTGGAATTAGAGAGACATTACTAATAGAGTTGGTTATACTCCACCCTATTCACTTACTCGATATCTTTATCGATCAACCCATATTCTATACTCAAACATTCTATCAAAGCTGTTCAAAATACGAAGATACAGAGCCAAATATTTACACAAGAATCACTTATTCTCCTTTCAATGTCTTAAGTCTGAAACTTGAGTATTTATGAATGCAAGATAAAAATGATTAAAAGATTCACCTTGATGAAGACAAATATCGAAAAGCACCTCTTTTTCACTACCAAAGCTCTAGAGTCCCGAATTCAATTCTGAAAAGTGCTACGAGATGCTACATGAATCTACTATTCGAATTTCAACACTAAAAAAGTCACACCTAATCCACCCAACATACAACCTCTCTCTAAGACACTTGACTCTGTTTCTAGCCAAGACTATCCTATGGGAAATCTATATCATGATCATATGCAAGTCACCACACCATGTACAAGTCACCTAACTTAGGTACTCACATGCACTTAATCAAGACTACTAAATTTATTTTATAAAGCTAGCTTCAACATCTCATAACCACTATCCCTTTTACCTTAAGATCACTCACTATTTCAAGCTTAGGGTTTACTACTATATATAGGTGACAACACAACCTCTCACTCATTACACATACTTACAACTATTAGCCATAAAGATTCCACCAAATTAGAGCCTACAACACATTCTCCTCTACAATATTGTCAATATCCATTTAATCATCATATCTTAATCACTCAACAAGCATATCAACCAAGAATCACCCAAGAAAAGATCAATCATGCCATGTAACAATGCACTTATTCCCATATTCAGAGTCGTTCTTAATTATTTTATGGGTGTAAATAAGTTATTTTATTTTGCATTTCCATCATCATAGGTATTACTACCCTTTAAAAGAGTCGTACATCAGATAACTCTATAGGACACGTAAATGAATAATTTAGCCACAAGGTCAAATCAACAATAATTTATCTTCTCAAGATTTTTCCTAATACACAAATCCACAGCTAAAACTTATGCCCAACCAATCACTAACTCAACATTTTTCACACGTCAAATACTTCATTGTCAAGCCAAAACGCCTCAATATAACTAATACCAATTTAAGATATACAGAGTCATTCTTATTTTTATCTAACAATATTTTTTTATTACAGGCTTTACTTAACTCGTAAATACCTCAAGAGTGGTTTCCACATCATTAATACATAAACAAGACCAAAAAAAATAAATCGATTACTGGTCATTAACAGTCTCATCACCAATATCACATTTCAGACAAGTTATTGAATCGATCAAATTCCGTAGGTATCAACAACCTCTACTAATTTCTATCACTTTTATTTAAAACTCATTATTTTTTCAAGCATTAAGAATCTGTTCACATAAGGACCTCAAAAATAATGTCACTTAGCTAGTCCTCACAAGGAACCTATAATAATTTCAATAATAGAAATGCACAAAAATTCTAAATATAGTCTCAATGATCGGACCACATAAGAATCCTCACATAATATCAAATAATTAAACCACACAAGGATCCATCCACAACATCATTAACAAGAACCTCTCATTACAGAAAACACATATCACCTCAGTCTTTTATTCATATCACTTTTTTACTATCTTTTCTTGACATCATGTTCTCATATCATCCTCTCAATTCTCATACCATCAATTTCATCAGTATAATAGTACAAAAAATAAGTAAACACCATAGAATTTCTAGTTTCACAATAGCAAGAAATCAAATAATCCCTTTACAATTATCTATAAAAACTACTTCATCAATTTTCATCATTTAAATTCAAACAAAAATAATTCACAACAATGACAAAAATCTAGCAACACAAGTTTAGCCAAATATCAAATACAGGCAATCAATATTTTCACAAGTCTTTACCTATTAACAATAACTTTTAGACCTTATTAACAGTTACAAATTGAAATCTCTTAAATTTTGATTCAAAATTACTAAGATACCAATTGGAATCAACTACATTCTAATTGAGCTATGTTAAGATATCAATTAGAATTATCTAGATACCAATTTGATTCAATCTAATAGTCCAAGATTAGGATTGCACGATGGAAGAAAGAAAGGAAAATGACTTTTATATGCCTCATAGCCTTTCAAAGATTGGGTGTGGGGCCCTACACACCAATCTACAGAACTCTACTTGACATTGCTCTTGTATATGTGGGACCGGAGAACCTAACACTTTAATACCAACTGTAATGACCCAAACTACTGGACCGTCCGAACATCTAAGCTATTCTAAGCAATTAGGAACCCTTATTACCCAACTAAAAATATGTGGAAGACTTCTGTTTTAAGGGAATATTGGATTAAATATATTAAGGTAAATTAAATATTAATAATAATTTTTTTAATAAAACTTCTTACAAGTGTCCTTCACTATCCCAAGACTTGGTGAGACATGTACAAGAACTATCTACTACAACATAGACTGACAATAAAATAACTAATACAAAGACTCTAACATTTGCCAAGAAGAAAGTGCAGAAGTTAGTGTTGAATATCGTTAACCTGCATCCAGTCTACACTCCAAGAAGAAATGTAGAAGAGTAAGGTTAGTACAACCACGTGTACTACTAGGCATCATCGACCGACTGTGTTAGTTCATATAATCATAAAATAGAATTAAGGAAAATAAATCATGACATTTTGAATGGAATATAATTCAACTAAGGTTATAATAATATTATTACTTTGCCTATATAAGTTACAACATCCAACTACTCTTCCAACTCCATCAATATTATATTTGCCACTAACATACTTTAGCCTCATTAATTCACACCATCAACCACAGTCCAATGCTAATACATGATTGTTTCTCTTTATTCACCTTATCTTTTCATTACTCATATTCACAGGAACAAACTCATATTCATAGACAACCCACACTGAACTCTCGGGCTAACAATCAAATGCTCTATTATAATATTAAAGAATGATAACTAGTCATTCTGGTAAGCTACAATTAAAACACGTATAAATAAAGCAAGTCAACCAACACATAAGTAAGTATAAAGTTTTACCTTTTCAAATACATATCACACAATCAAATACCTAATGAATCAATAATACAACAATAACATATCAAACAGTGCTCAGAAACAAGCCCACATAACCATCAAGAGTATCAACCATACTGTAAAGATCTACAAACTCAATAAAAATATGCACACACATGCTATGGGACTTATTTTTGCTCAAATAGTCATGACCTGTAGGAAACAATCTATGTCCATGTACCGTACCGGCGTGGTACCCAATCCACTATACACATATCCATATTGGCATGATACTCGATCTAACATATACATATCCGTACCGGCATGGTACCCGATCCAACATATACATATCCGTACCGACATAGTACCCGATCCACCATACACATATCGTACCGGCATGGTACCCAATCCAATATATAGATATTTGTACCAGTGTGGCATCCGATCCAACATATACATATCCATACCGGTGTGGTACTCGATCCACCATATACATATCTGTACCGGCGTGGTACCCGATCCACCATATACATATCCATACCGGCGTGGTACCCAACCACCATAAACAAGTAATATCAATATCTAATTTACACTACCTCACAGCATATAATACAATGTACCAAGTTTACAAGTACACTTAAAGTCATAAGACAATTCCATCAAGTAAATTTTCAATAATCATTTATAGACGTCTCAACAATCCAAACATCATCAATTTCAAGAATGCCCGAATACAATCAACAAGTATCTAATTTAAGATCATACACACACTTAAATTGAGTCTAAACTCCAATCAAACTGTAACCTATTATATACATTTTATTAAATTTACACTATATTTCGAGATACAATATGACATACTAAATTTATAAGTGTACTTAAACTAATAACAATTTGATCAAGTTCTTTCATTTATCAACATTTTGACCCTCGCACGGGCACTATTACAATAATTCATCATGCTTATCAACAAGCGATTCATAGCATTACTTTAAGGAGTTATCATTATCAAACAAGCCACTCATAAGCACAATTCAATAAACCATCATTATCACCAATTTAGCTTCTCATAGGCAACAAATAGATATAGTATTTTTATTAATATCAATACAAGCATATCATAAAATAAATCACAATTTAATTCTTACGCATACAAGTCACTATTGGAACTTTAATTACTCATTAATTATTAAAAATATTATTATCTTCTTAAATACCGTAACTTAGGTTCTAACATCACCACCTATAACTAGGACATTCACGCGTATTATTATCCTCTACCTCTTTCCATATAATACAATCATCACACTAATTCAAGTCATTTATCCCTTAGATATTACTATGTTCATCAATATTCGATCTTAGCATAAATCTTCTCATCGTCTTATTGCACAATACATACAACTAAATACCATTACAACTCAACTAGGTTCAGCACTAGAACAACTAAAAAACATCATGTTCATATATTACGTTTACAACAATTTTCTTTCAGGTACATAACACATAATATCATAAATATCACATAATCACAATAATATAATTTTTGGGATTAAAGTTAAGTACTCGTGTCTTTATCCATCTCAACTCCATACCCGCAGGCCTAGACATGCTTTCTCCCATCAATTCTAAATTATGAAAATATTAAATAACACAATCTTCTACTCATTAAATCTAGCCTACCTGAACGCTAAGCTTTTGAATGAAACAAGTCGCAATAAGAATGTTATTTCTTTTCCTTCATGCCTTGGAATAATCAACCATCTAAAATTTAAGCAATAATAAGAGCAATTAAATAATTACTCTTCAAACAAATATCTTGGGGATTCAAACTCAGTAGTTCGATCCTTAATTCAAGGTCTATATCATTCTCCAATATCATTTAGCCATTAATTAGCTCTTTCAAACTTAACTCATCTCCATTAATGGAGTTTTTATGCTAAAGGTCTCATCTTTACGAAATTCAAGGTTCCCAACCATCAAAATTTATAATCTAGTTTATGAAATTCATGTTAGGAATCTTTAATTTATAGTTTAGAATCAACTTTAGGTCATATTAAAAACACCCATGAGTATTTCCCAAAAGAATTCCACCATTAAAGGTCTTTCTAAGGATTGTAAGATGTTAAAGGATTAAAAGACAAAGAAAATAATGGAAAAACTTACCTCAATGAAGAAATTTCACCTTAAGCCTTGGGAAACCACCTCTTTAGCGTTGGGGGATGAAATTTGGGGGTTTTAGACTTCAAATACGGTTGAAGCTGATTTAAATACCATTAGAATTTTTGCTACAGTGAAATCTCGTTTCAGTCCAGAAGTACTCAGTAAAACAGTCATAACTTTTTACTCCAAATTTGGATTGAGGAAAGGTTTGTTGCGTTGGAAAGAGGACTCAGGGATCTTTGATTTGGCAAGTACTGGTATCTCTAAATCCTTATATTTTGTGAGATATAATTGTTTGAAGTTGGCCCTAATAGAAACCCATATCGAAACTATATCGGAAAGAAAGTTTTATGCTTACTTTGTGTTAGGGATATTGTACGACCTTAATTCATACCTAAAGAACTTTCACTAAAGTATTGATATTATCACTTATGAATAATTAAATTCATTTGGCTTGAGTCTATCTAGACACATCCGAAAGTTAAAATCTTCGCCGAAAAGTTTGAGGTGACCTAATAAATAAAATATTGACTATTTTGGACACAAGTTAATATTGAAGAATGAAAATTAAAAATTTTCATGAATTTATTATGAATAATTTAGTAACGACGAAATGGATTGTTACGCTTCTCGACTTGATATTTCTCTTAAAATTATTTAAATTATATTATTTGTATTAATTTTACTTTCGGAATCAAGTTTGATTATTAGTATGACATATAAATAGTTTATGAGGGAGGTAATACTAAAAATAAAATTATTAAAATATATAATTTAAAAGATTTTGTTCCGTTACTGTTCACTTCCCTTTTGTTTTTAGCAGATGTACTTCATTATTTCATTTCGATACTTAGATTTTATTATATGTTTTACTTGAATGGATGAAAACATTCTCAAGATAGGAATAAGGCTCCATTGAATTTAATTAGATGGTCAAGTACTATAGAATTCTTTTCTCTTAATTTGGACTAAGGTATTATTTAAAGATCGTGTAAAGATTTTAAATGAGTAGTACAAATTTTAGAGTATGAGATAAACCTAATTGTAATATTAGTTTCTTCGTACCGAAAAGTAGTTGTCAAGAAACGTAGCCAAGTACCCTTATTCCTAATTTAGATAGTTGAGGTAGAGTGCTAGACAAATTGGTTAAATTAATGTCCTTTTTGTTTGCTTTTGGCTTCTTATTCACTACTTTGCTATCTATATTGAAGTTTGATTAAATTTAAATTTACGCATTGTCGAGGTAATTTCAGGAATAATGTCCTTTTTGTTTCCTTTTGGCTTCTCATTCGTTATTTGATATTTGTATTGAAACTCGACTAAATTCAAATTCACGCATTGTCGAGGTCTTTTCAGGGTAATGTCCTTTTTGTTTCCTTTTGGCTTCTCATTCGCTATTTGATATCTGTATTGAAGCTCGACTAAATTCAGATTCACGCATTGTTGAGGTCATTTCAGGGGATACTCTTACCAGAATTTTTTCATTTAAGTACTTATATCTGAAATATCTAATTCAAATTGAGAAATCTCAGTCATTCCGCCACAATTCATGTTGATCGATTAAAGTCTTAGTCACTACTGACTAATAGAGTAAATTAAAGGTTTTGAAGAGAATCCACAAAGGACACAAATGTGATGTCAATTCAAAATTTTTTGCCTGACATATTGTGTGCTGGAAATTATTGGATTTGTGACTTCTGAATTCACATGGAATGAAAAGGAGCAATCTTTTGCCTAAGAGGTTTAACTTCTAATGTAGCCTCCTCTCGATTTATATGATATATTTTTATAGAATATACAATTTAACAAAAAAGAAAATTTTTATTTAAAATAAATTATACATATGTATATACACACATTACTGTACATCATCTCATTTAAAAATAAAATTTTAAATATTAAAATTAAATATGTTTTAAATATAAGAAGGCATTTTGCAAAAGAAAAATTACAGAAACTAAAACAAATAAAGTTGTAGAAGTATCGGATCAAAATGAAATAATAAATTAAGTCAGAGTATAAAGTATTTAGGAAGTTCCAGACAAATAAGACCTCATAGAAAGACTGTCAAGTGGGCTGGGTCGGGCCGGGCCAATCCGAAATTGGCCCATGTCATTTAATCGGTTTGTGGCCGGGTCGGGTTTGGGTTGGGTCTAAGTGGGTTGGGCTGGGCTGGGCCGGGCTCAATAGTAAAAAAATTAAAAACAACCCTAACCCGGCCCACTTAACCCAATCCGGTCAAATTCACCTAAACCCGATCAAACCTGGTTAAAAAACCGGTCAAATCCGATCAAATATAAAAAAAAAAAAAAAAAAAAAAATTCAATATACATTATATATACCCACCTATATGCATTATAAATACATTAAATAATATATATACACTATATATATAGTATATACTACATTAGAATTTAAAAAATATATACACATATACACAATTACACATATATACGCACCATCCAATATATATGTACTACTTTAAAGTTTAAATAAAATATACTACAATATATATACATTACAATCTATATATATATAGTTATATACTAATTTATAAAATATATACACATGTATACGTTAAACATACACATTTATACTAATTTATAAAACATATACACATGTATACGTTAAATATACACGTCTATAGAAGATATATACACAAATATACAAAACATATGCTACTTAATATAATAAATTACTAATATTTGGTAGTAAATTAATAATATATTAGAAGTAAGTTTTTAATTTAAAGTAGAAAACTAGAAATTCAATTTAAAATTTTAAATCATTAAATGAAAAAAATATAAAAAGTAAGGACTAAGGAGTGAATGAATTTGGGGAATTTTATTGATTGCAAAATGATCCAAAATTTATAATTTACATGAATGAAAAATCTACAAATTATGTATCATTTTTTTCAACTTATTCATGTTAATATTAATGGGAACTTGTATAGGATATTCGAAGTCAACGGGGGCAAACCATGCATTGGACTTGATTCTGCTGAGTTCTCCCGTGAAGACATAATTTCTTCAAGTTTCCAGCTCGTCGCTCGGCTTCGGTTCCATTCCTTGATTTCTTCTTTCCACTCTAATCCAATCTCTGAGGCAAACTAGAACATTCATTGCATTGCTTCCCAATGAGTGTTGGTTGTCTCCAAGCTACTGTCGCCCCTGACTAAAGGCGCTCTCTGATGCAACGGTTGACATTGGAACATTTAAGATATCTCTAGCTAATCTTGAAAGCACAGGATATTGTGTTTCATTACTCCTCCACCAATCCAACGTGTTGATCCGTCGTCTGCGATCCTCTGGCAGCGATCGAAGATAATATTTCAGCTCATCCCGATAAGTTGATATGTAAGCTCTCGCATCAACACTATTCCAACAAGTTAAATCATAAAAGGAATCAGGAAAACCACTATGTGCTGGGTTTTTAGAAGATGATGGCTTCTCGGGAGAATGAAGAGCGACAGTTAGAGTGATATTTGTAGGTACGGCTAAATCAAATAAATCAGCATAGTTGTTATATAATTTTTCTATGTATTCATTTGCATCACTCATAGCCGTCCACAAATCAAGTTGTACTTGTTCAGAATCATTGTTAATATTTATTTCTAAGTTAGTATAAATAATAGTACTAAAGTGGCACATATTATTATATTTCATGCACGGATTTAGCATAGCACCAACCAAGTAAATAGGGGGAATCGGGAAAAAATATTTTTTAAATTTCGTAAACATGACACCAACAGCTTCTTTATAACCTTCTTTATTTTTATATTCTTTGAGCAAATCAGGAATATCGGCTATATATGCCAAAATATTACAAACAGTAGGATAATAAGCACCAGAAAATTCAACCGTAGCTACATAAAATTTTTCTAAAAACTTAACAAGATCATTAATTACAACCCAATCAGAATCATGTAGCATGCAATCAGCAGAATCAGCAAATGAACCACAATGTTGGTTAAAAGCTAGTGTAATAGGAATTCTATATTTATAACAAGTTTTTTAAAATCATACGTAGAATTCTATCTAATATCAATTTCATCAGGCATTAATATCGGTGTAAGTCCATTTTCTTGACATTTAACTTTAAATTCTCTAATTCTCGATCTAGGATTATTTCCTTGAATAAAACCAACAGCAAGACGAATTTTTTCATATAAAGCTCAAAAAACTCAAGACCATCTTTTACAATTAAATTATATATATGACATGCACAGTTAATATGAAAAATTTCAGGCAACGACGGAGATAGTGTAGATTTTAATTTTTTTATAGCAGTCTTGTTGTTAGAAGCATTATCAAAAGCAATACATAAAATTTTATTTTCGATACCATAATATCTAGCAACTTTAACAATAGAATCAGCAATAAAATGTCCAGTATGTTTACGATCTTCATCATATAAAAAAGCAAGAATACGTTTTTGCATCACAAAATTACTATCCATCCAGTGACAAGTAGCGGTTAAATAATCATTTTTATTTACAGCACGATCAAGATCAGAAGTTAGGGACAATCTACATTGAATATTTTTTAACAATGTTGATAAATAAAAATAATATTGTGAATGAAGTCTAAAAATATCAGACCGACAAGTACTTCTAGGAATACCATTAAACATAGGATTATAAATTTCTTGTATATAATGAATAAAGGCATTAGAAGAAGAAAAACTAAAAGGCAAACAACCAACAACTACCATTTTAGCTATTTCTTTCCGGTCCCTCAATTTATTATACTTCTTCGTTACATGACCGGTTGCTGGGTCCATTCTAGTTTGTGTTGGCCCACCAACATCCCCACCATCTCGTGTAATATTTAACTCTCTTTCGTGAGCTTCACCTATATGTCTCATTAACGTACCCGTACCCCTTGCTTGCCTCCGCTTCTATGCTTATATATTTGTTGACAAATATTGCATTTCACCACAGTATCTGATATACGTTCAAAAAATTTCCATGCAACACTAGTTGTTTTACGAGGTCTTGGGGCATGGGGAGGACGGGGAGGGAGATTAACCGATTCAAATCTAATGTTATCATTTCCTACTGCGGGTGTCTCACCAATATTTTCATTATTTTCGTCTAAATTAACCGCATCTACTTCATTTTCTTCTTCTATACCATGATTTTCCTGAGCTTCTACATAATCCATATCGTGAACACCTACATCTATTTCTTCCTCAAAAGGTGTACCAAGCGATACCGGAGGTGAAAGCACACGGGTATATATACTACTTGAACTACCTCTACCGCTAGTAATTCACTTTTTACTACCACTACCGCTTTCGGGACAAAAAATTTTAACACCTTTAGTAGCGAGATTTCTTAATTTATCCATAGTATAAATCAAATTAAACTAAAAAATTCAAAATACACAAATATAATAAAATTAAATATTAAACAATAAATACAATAAATAAAAATTAAATGTAAAAGATAGAACAACAATACCAAATTTTGAAAGTATTCGAAGGTTGCGACTTTAGAAACTTCCACTCGTACTTTGTAAACGAAAAATTAAAAAATTAAAGTGAACACATTAAGAAATTAAATATATTGAATATTTGAGATTGAGAATTGAGAATTGAGATTTGAGAGAGAATGAGATTTGAGAGAGTGAAAAATTGTGTGAAAAATGATTTGAAAGTGTAGGGTATTTATAGAATTTTTTTGGGGATTAAAAAATAATTTTTAATGTAAATTTTTTTTTTTAAGAAATGGGCCCAAACTAAACGTTTGGACCTAAAAACGACTATATAGCCATTGGGCCAATGGCTAGTTTGGCCCAAAAACCTTATTTTTTTATTTTTTTTTTAAAAAGGTATTCCGGACCGGCCCGGTTAATCGGTGGGCCTGGACCGGGCTTGATCCGGGCCGGGTTAATCGGGCCCATATTAAAAAAATAACTGGCCCGGGACCCAGAACCCTAAAGCCCTAGAGCTTACCGGGCCGGGTCCAACCAAGCCGGGTCCTTTAAGTGGGCCGACCCGGCCCACTTGACAGGTTGTCCTTATAGTGTAGACTATGCAACTGCAAGCGACTTAGGCTTGTCATGATTTGCTTCCAAAGTCAAAATCTACTCTTCTAAGCATTATTTTGTTTTAGAATGTATCGTATTATATTATAATTATATTATATGTATTACATTTTAATGGATATAATGTCTGCATAAATTGCTTTATTTTCGTCATTACATAATGTCACAGGTCAGTAATTTGAAGAATAAGCATATAAAAAATGTAAAATATGAAGTAGAACTACTATAAAAAGATAAGGGTATGAAATATGATTGACTAATAGGTAAAGATCATAAAATGAAGAGAAAAAGGTAATGATGCAATCATACTAAATCAATTGTTATAAAAGATGGGACTTTTTTTGTTACCTAATGATAATTTAACAATATGATGTAAATTTCTATGGCCCATATAATTAATTTATTTACTGGTTTAATAATAATTGAATAAGTTAAATCCTAAATCTGTATGGAAAAGTTACCTAGTAGGATTAAACTACTGACTAATCTGTTAGTAGGATAATTACTGACTCCTAGTAAGATAATTACTGACCGTTAGTGGATAATTATTATATCCACTATTCACGTTAATGGAACGTGAAAACATAACTGACTATTCCCTATTATAAAAGGGGTCCACTCTCTGCCAAAAGAAGAATAAGGCTCCATCAAACACTATTCTGTTAACATAAGGTTAAGAGAGAGAAATAAATATTCTGTTGTGTGGTTCCGCTGATCTCAGTCAAGAAAGCTATGGAGAATTCTGGTATGTTTCTTAACTGACTTTTAAATTATTAAAGTATGGTATGTGAAAATCATTAAGTTCTACGTTCCTAAATAATTGCTAGGATTATTTATATATAAGATTGTTCAAGTTTATATAATCCGTTATATGCTTATATGTGGTATCTGAGCAAGGTTTAAGAACTAATGTTTTTTCATACATAAAAGCAAAAGTTTTCTCCAAATTTTGTGATAAATTAGGGATTTATAATTACCGTTATTAGTAGATTTTTGTGATTTGATGACTAATTGTGATGGCATAATTTATTTTTGGCCATTTAGTTGATAAATTATGAAATTTTATAATGATGGTGCCAAATAAACTGTACGTAACGTGCGTAATGTGATGGTAGTATGATGTGTTACAACCGTAGTTGATAATGATGTGTCAATGTAAGTATTAACTAAATGACTTACAATTATAGTTGATCAATCCAAAGCATTGTCTTTCCAGATCATTATTATTAAGTAATTAAAAAGAAAATAAAATAGTAATTACGATACAGACTGCTTATTGTTTAATGTAAACAGAAAACTTAGTGAATAATTTGTTCAATATGAGTTTAATTTATTATGTTTGGTCTTTATTATTTTAAATATTACGGAAACAACTCTTTGTTGTTAGAATATTGTAGTATTTGATAGTAAAATTTATTGTTTTGAATGTAACTTGGAATTATATATGTAAGATTCGTTAATCACCAAAGTGGTTGAATATTTATGAAATTAATTCCAAAATAAAAGTTAAGTTTAAATTCATTACCCATTAATTTTGATGCTTATAAATGATGTATCAATTGTGGGTAAATTAAAATTTTAGTCATAAGATATTTGTCGATCACCCAAAGGTTTATTGTTTGTTCGTATGACCAATAAATATTAAAGAGATAATTTTGATGTATAGTTAGTTTTATTTATTTATCCAAAGATAATAAATATTATTAATTGATGCATTAAATATTATCGATTTGTGTTAAATATACTTTTAAGCATCATTATGTTTAAAGTTGTATTTTGATGTTTCGTCCAAAGGAGAACATCAATATACATTTAAGTAAATTATTTCTTAATTTGATAATGTGTATAAACTCATAACTCAAAGTATTAATAAATTAGCATGTTTTACTTGCAGCACTTGCCCTTCATTCACACTCCGTCTCTGTTATGACTTTTAACGGACTTTACTTTTCAGATTGGTGCGAACAGATCAAATTCCATCTTTGGATTTTAGATCTTGATGTTGCACTTTACTCTGAAAAACCAACTGCTATTACTGAAGCTAGTAGTGATGAAGAAAAGTCTTATTATAAGCATTGGGATCATTCTAACAGATTAGGCTTAACGTTCATGCGAATGAATATTGTGGGTAACATTAAGACTACTCTTACCAAAACTGAAAATGCAAAAGAACTTCTAAAACTTGTGGATGAGTCTTCCCAAACTGCTGATAAGTCTCTTACTGGGACACTAATGGGTACTTTGACCACCATGAAGCGTGATGGTTCACGTACTATGCATAAGCATGTCATTGAAATGACAAACATAGCAGCAAGACTTAAGTCATTGGGAATGGAAGTGGAATAAAATTTTATTGTACAGTTCATCATCAACTCATTACCATCTGAGTATGGTCCTTATCAAATGAACTAAAATACCATGAAAGACAAATGGAACGTGCATAAATTGCATAGTATATTGGTTCAAGAGGAAACGAGGCTGAAGAATCAAGGAACCCACTCCATTAATTATGTAAATTATCAAGGAGCTAGAAAGAAAGGAAAGAAATATGGTAAGGGACAACAGAAGCAACTTAATGTCAATGAGTCCTTATTTCAAGTACATAAGAAAGGGAACAAGAATGGAAAGTGTCATTTCTGTGGAAAATCTGGACACTTTCAGTAAGATTGCCTAAAACATAAGGCATGGTTTGAGAAGAATGGTAAGCCTTGTGCTTTTACATGTCTCGAATCAAATTTAACTGAAGTTCCTTATATACTTGGTGGATTGACTCTGGTTGTACTGTTCATGTTTCTAATACTATGCAGAGATTCCTTACAATCCAAACCATAAACAAGAATGAAAGATTTGTTTACACGGGGAATAGAGTGAAGGCTCCAGTTGAAGCTGTCGGGACTTATCACCTTATTCTCGATACTGGACGTCACTTAGATTTAGTAGAAATGTTTTATGTTCCTTCACTTTCGAGAAATTTAGTTTCTTTGTCTAAGTTGGATAAGACTGGATATTCCTTTAATTTTGGTATTGAATGTTTTAGTTTGTTTAAACATAATTATCTCATTGGTACTAGTACTCTTTGTGATAACTTATACAAACTGAATCTTGATAATCTGTTTGCCGAAACACTCTTAACTCTACATCATAATGTTGGAACCAAACGAAGTTTGGTGAATGAACTATCTACTTACTTGTGGCATAAACGTTTAGGTCACATATCTAAAGAAAGGCTAGAAAGATTAGTTAAGAATGAAATTCTTCCAAATTTAGATTTTACTTACCTTAATATTTGTGTAGATTGTATTAAAGAAAAACAAAAAAAACACACAAAGAAAGAAGCCACAAGAAGCACACAACTTCTTGAAATTATACACACTGATATATGTGGTCCTTTTGATATCACATTTTTCAATAAAGAAAAATATTTTATCACTTTTATTGATGACTTTTCACGTTATGGATATATCTATTTGTTGCATGAAAAGTCTCAAGCGATTAATGCCTTAGAGGTATTTATTACTGAGGTTGAAAGATAATTAGATAGAAAGGTGAAAATAATCAGGTCTGATAGAGGTGGTGAATATTATGGAAGATATGATAAAAGTGGACAGCACCCAGGTCCATTGGCTAAATTCTTCGAAAAGCATGGCATATGTGCTCAATACATAATGCCTGGCACACCACAACAAAATGGTGTGGCCGAAAGGCTTAATCTTACATTAATGGATATGGTTAGAAGTATGTTAAGTAATTCATCTTTACCTCCTTCGTTATGGATGTATGCTTTAAAGACTGTTGTTTACTTGCTAAATAGAGTTCCTAGTAAAGCAGTTTCAAAGATACCTTTTAAACTGTGGACTGGTAGGAAACCTAGTTTGAGGCACCTACATGTTTGGGGTTGCCGGACAGAAGTTAGAGTATACAATCCACAAGAAAAAAAACTAGATTCAAGAACAATCAGTGGTTTCTTTATTGGTTATCCAGAAAAATCAAAGGGGTATAGATTTTACTCTCCTAATCATAGTACGAGAATAGTTGAAACTAAAAATACTAGATTCATTGAGAATGACGAAGTTAGTGGGAGTGAAGAACCATGTAATGTGAAAATTAAAGAAGTTAGGGTGCGAATTTCTCTACCCTGTGCTTTTTTTAAATCTTTTGTTCCTGAAGCTGTTGTACAACGAAGTAATCAACTAGAACAACAAAGTAATGTTCCTACTAATCATAATGAAGCCATAATTGATGAACCTGTGGTAGATGAACCACAAGAAGTAGCATCGAGAAGATCTTAAAGACAAAGAAGATCTGTTATTTCTGATGATTATTTGATGTATCTACATGAGTCAGAAAATGACTTGGGAATTGATGATGTTCCAGTTTTATTTTCACAAGCCATTGAAAGCAACAATTCTGATAAATGGATAAATTCTATGAAAGATGAATTAAAATCTATGGAACAGAACGAAGTTTGGGACCTTGTTGAATTACTCGAAGGTTGCGAAAGAGTTGGGTGTAAATGGGTCTTCAAGACCAAGCGCGACTCAACTGGAAACATCAAACGTCATAAAGCCAGACTTGTTGCCAAAGGTTTCACTCAAAAGGATGACATTGATTATAAAGAGACATTTTTACCTGTCTCTAGAAAAGATTCACTCAGAATTATAATGGTCTTGGTAGCTCATTATGACTTAGAGCTATATCAAATGGATGTGAAAATAGCCTTTCTGAATAGAAATTTGGAGGAAGAAGTTTATATGAATCAACCTGAGGGGTTTTCTATTAAAGAAAAGGAACACATGGTGTGTAAACTTAAGAAGTCAATATACGTACTTAGTAAGCTTTCCGACAATGGTATCTTAAGTTTAATGAAATGATTGTCACCTTTGGATTTAAAGAAAACATTGTTGATCGGTGTATATATCTGAAGGTCAGTGGGAGTAAGTTTATTATGTTAGTCTTGTATGTTGATGACATCTTGCTTGCTACTAATGATCTTGGTTTGTTACATGATACCAAGAAATATCTCTCTAACAACTTTGAAATAAAAGATATGGATGAGGCATCCTATGTGATTGGAATAGAAATATTTCGAGATAGATCAGAAGGATTGTTGGGATTGTCTCAGAAAACCTATATTAATAAAGTATTAGAGAGATTTAGAATGGAAAAATGCTCATCAAGTCCCGTTCTAATTTAGAAAAAAGATAAGTTTAGTCTCAATCAATGTCCAAAGAATGATTTGGAACAAAAGGAAATGAAAGATATTCCTTATGCATCAATAGTTGAGAGTCTTATGTATGCCCAAACATGTACAAGGCTAGAAATCAGTTTTGTTGTTGGGATGTTAGGCCGATATCAAAGTAATCTCGAAATGGATTACTGGAAGGCTGCAAAGAAAGTGTTGCGATACTTACAAGGAACGAAAGATCATATGCTCACTTATAGAAGATCTGCTCATCGTGATATAATTGGATATTCAGATTCAGATTATGCTGGTTGTGTGGATACAAAAAAATCCACATTTTGGATATTTGTTTCTGTTAACTGGAGGAGCAATATCATGAAAGAGTGCGAAGCAGTCTATTATAGTTGCATCCACTATGGAAGCTGAGTTTGTGGTATGCTTTGAGGCCACAATCCAGGCTAATTAGCT
Source organism: Capsicum annuum (assembly GCF_002878395.1). Classification (NCBI taxonomy): domain Eukaryota; kingdom Viridiplantae; phylum Streptophyta; class Magnoliopsida; order Solanales; family Solanaceae; genus Capsicum; species Capsicum annuum. Next base: position 25,421,655 of record NC_061120.1, on the reverse strand, counting down.
GCGAAATTTTATTTCAGGACTTGGACTAGTCAACAATATAGCCAAGCCGCTGAAAATTAATTGTGATAATACCACCGCCGTTTTTTTCTCTAAAAATGATAAGTATTCGAAAGGTGCTAAGCATATGGAATTGAAATACTTTTCGGTTAAAGAAGAAGTCCAGAAACATAAAGTGTCAATTGAAGATATTAGCACTAAGCTTATGATTGCTGATCCTTTTACAAAAGGATTACCGTTCAAAACATTTGTTGAACATGTTGAAAGGATGGGTCTTATTGATAGCAATGAATGATTTTACGTAAATACTTTATTATGTTTATGTAATTGACACTTTAAGCTCAAATTATGTATGTTTCTGTTGTTACCTATTTTCTCTTGTGTACATAATATTGTGAATAATGATGATAGGTTCTGACTTAGATAAGGTATTCTAAGTACTATCGTTGGACTCATTATGTATTTGAAAGGTTATGTTAGGTAATAGACTAATATTGTAGTACATGGAAGGAACTATGTCAATAAAGTGATGTACAACCGCCATGGTTCATTTTAGTTAATTTATTTAACGATGACAAATGATGTTGAATTTAACATTAATTATGCACATGATTGATGTACATATTAAACCATTAAATCTACATTGTGTGTGCCAAGTGGGAGAATGTAAATTTCTATAGCCCACATAATTAATTTATTTACCGGTTTAATAATAATTGAATAAGTTAAATCCTAAATCTGTATGGGAAAGTTACCTAGTAGGATTAAACTACTGACTAATCTGTTAGTAGGATAATTACTGACTCCTAGTAGGATAATTACTGACCATTAGTGAATAATTATTCACGTTGATGGAACGTGAAAACATAACTGACTATTCCCTATTATAAAAGGGGTCCTCTCTCTGTCAAAAAAAGAATAAGGCTCCATCAAACACTATTCTGTTAACGTAAGGTTAAGAGAGAGAAATAAATATTCTGTTGTATGGTTCCACTGATCTCAGTCAAGAAAGCTATGGAGAATTCTGGTATGTTTCTTAACTGACTTTTAAATTATTAAAGTATGGCATGTGAAAATCATCAAGTTCTACATTCCTAAATAATTGCTAGGATTATTTATATATAAGATTGATCAAGTTTATATAATCCATTATATGCTTACATATGATTATTGGACAATAAAATTTCGATCGAAAAAATAAATAATCGAGACAAGAAAATATATTTCAACAATTAATTTTATTGATTTCAATGCGAGTATTACAATCTCTATGAATCCTCTGATTCGCCTTTTCAAATATAAATTCAAGGGCTAATTAAAGCTTGATCTTGAATTTGAACTTGATTTGGTGTAATTGAGGGACTTGATCTGACTTATTTGAATTCAAGGGCTTTTGAGCTTGTTGTTGAATATTGCGGTCTTGATCTTGAATCTTGATGAACTTGATTTGGATGCTTGATATTTTAGAAAAATTGTGGTGTTTGATCCATGTGTTTTCTCTTGCTACTTGTTAGAATTCTGGGGTGTCTAGGGTCCCTTTTCTGAATTATGAGACCCCTATTTATAGTTGTAGGAAAGGAAGAGTCATGATGAATATGGACTTCCTTTGACCAATCAGATTTAAGTGATGTAGCGCCTTTTTATGGGCTTTTATTTCTTGTGCCTGCTGCATCATTTTGACATGTGGCACGGTCCTATTGTCTCCTTCACTTGAGTTGGCATGCCACGTCATTTGACACGTGACACTTATTTAGGCCTCTAGAATATGACAATATCTTGGGCTTAGTAAAACAAATTAATGGACTAACCCAATAAATATTGGGCCTTATTTAAACCCATACACATTTGGACTTAAATAATTAATTTAATTATATTAATCCGCAATATTTATTTGGGACTAATACATTTTAAATTTAATATAATCCAAATTTTGTACGGATTTAAATTTAATAAAATTGCATCGCCCACAAATGTCCCCTACTTCAAGACTTGTCGAGACAATTAATATTTTGGAGACTAGCCTTGAAGTATGATTATTTAAACATGTTTCCTTCATGCTTCAACGATTGCCCATATATAAGAACACCTCATTCAAAGATTTTAAACCCGAATCATATTGATGTTGTCTTTCAAAACTCTCTTATTTTTTTTCATGAATTTCTACACTTAAGACCCATTGATGAGGCATGATATCCAATTTCAAACAGATTTTGGAAGACTTTTTCATCACCTTACTTAATCAAGAATAAAACTCTTCCGATTAGAACTTAGATTGGAGAAACAAAGAACCTCCAATTTGAATTTGTATGGGAGAAGGAAAAATCTCCAATTTGAATTTATATGAGAGAAGAAAATCAACCTTCGATTTGAATTTGTATGGGAGAAGGAAATAATCTCCAATTTGAATTTGGAGATGGAAGTTATTCCAATCTGAATTTATATTGGAGAAGAAAACAATCTCCAATTTGAATTTGGAGATGGAAATTATTCCAATCTGAATTTATATTGGAGAAGGAAACAATCTCCAATTTGAATTTGGAGATGGAAATTATTTCAATCTGAATTTATATTGGAGAAGGAAACATCCATCCTACAACTCTATAAAAAGTGGTAGTTTTCCCACTTTTTCAATATCAATTTTGGGGTTTTCAAGCCATCAACAATATTGAGGTAATTTCTTTCCCTCCTACTTTTCTCTTATTTTCATCACTTTTTTTCAGCATAGCATGTTAGTGGTAGAAAATTCATATCTAATTATAGGAATATCGAAATCATGAACCATTTGATATTCCAGAAACTAGACTTTGAGATATATAACATATCCAAAATTCAGCTTGAAATTCCTTCAACATAATTCTCGATAATATTTTGAAGTTAGCCCTGAATTTTATCATGCTGAAAATTTCAGATCTGCGCGTCTTTACTAAAACTTTCATATCTTGAAGTAGGAAGGATGAAATTACAAGCCGATTGATTCTTGTCAAATTATACACAAATATATATAACATATCCAAAATTTATAATTTAATACAATTGAGATATTTTCAGATGTTATCCCGAAATCAACATTGAGTTTTGATGCATCAACAATTTCAGATTTATGCGACATCACCCAAAAAATTATACCTCAATGTAAGAGTATCGAAATTATGATCCACTTAATCCTATAGATGTAGAAAATATTCATGTATAATATATCCAAAATTGAATTTTATCACCTTTTGGATTGTTCTAGATGATTTTTTGAAGTCGATCTTATATGTTGTTCGACAGAGGATTCCATATTTGCATCGTCTCACCAAATAATTTATATCTTGATGTGGGACCATCACCATCAAAGGGAGTTTTGATTGATTAAAACTCGATTTTAAGGGATTTATTCTCATCAAGGCATCTTATATCAATTCAAGTTGGTGATATACAACTTTCAAGATCACAGCGCTCTGACAAATAACATCCTTTCTATTTCTATTTTTACTTTCTTTCTTGTTTTTCCCCTTTTTTTTTGCAGGGTTGAAACAAATAACAATATACAATAATCGGCTTTAAAGTCACCTCCGTACACTCTAAGGCCGACTAATTTTGACTTTAATATGGTGGACGTCACCTTAAGGTGTGCAAGGCTTCGTCACCTCAAGACCCGACCAATTTTTCTTGAAGACGATGGACGTCGGCTTAAGGTGTATGAGGCTTCGTCACCTCAAGACCCAACTAATTTTTTCTTGAAGATGGTGGACGTCAGCTTAATGTGTGCGAGACTTCGTCACCTCAATACCCAACCAATTTTTCTTGAAGACGGTGGACATCGGCTTAAGGTGTAAGAGGCTTCGTCACCTCAAGACCCGACCAATTTTTCTTGAAGACGATGGACGTCGGCTTAAGGTGTGTGAGTCTTCATCACCTTAAGACCCGATCAATTTTTCTTGAAGATGGTGGACGTCGGCTTAAGATATGCGAGGCTTCGTCACCTCAAGACCCGATCAATTTTGCTTGAAGATGCAATGGTTTTCTTTAAGTATGGGCCCTTTCACTGATGCATTTATGTGATGATCTTCTCTAAGTATGGGCCCTTTATTGATCATCTTAAGGTGCAAAGGGACAAATTTTGTCCACCTTAAGGCATGAAAATTTTGATATCCTTTTAAGGATAAACCCATTTGAGGCCAGCTTAAGGTGCAAAGGGACAAATTTTGTCCACCTTAAGACATGAAAATTTTGATATCCTTTTAAGGATAAACCCATTAGAGGCCAGCTTAAGGTGCAAAGGGACCAATTTTGTGCACCTTAAGGCATGGAAATATTGATATCCTTTTAAGGATAAACCCGTTAGAGGACAGCTTAAGGTGCAAAGGGACAAATTTTGTCCACCTTAAGGCATGAAAATTTTGATATCCTTTTAAGGATAAACCCGTTAGAGGCCAGCTTTAGGTGCAAAGAGACAAATTTTGTCCACCTAAAGGCATGAAAATTTTGATATCCTTTTAAGGATAACCCCGTTAGAAGCCAACTTAAGGTGCAAAGTGACAAATTTTTTCCACCTTAAGGCATGAAAATTTTGATATCCTTTTAAGGATAAATCCGTTAGAGGCCAGCTTAAGGTGCAAAGGGACAAGTTTTGCCCACCTTAAGGCATTGAAATTTTGATATTGTTGTAAGGATAAACCCGTAAGAGGCCAGCTTAAGGTGCAAAGTGACAAATTTTGTCCACCTTAAGGCATGAAAATTTTGAGATCCTCTTAGTTGTAGGTTTGGAGAACTTTAGCATTCCAAATTCCATTGAAGGAACTCTTTTCCTTTTCAACGGGCTTCCTCCATTGAGTCACAAATATTTGGAGTAAGTCCAAAATTTGATTAGAATAGTTTCATATTTGGCATTCATATGAAAAATACTGTAGGAACATATTTTTTGACACTCATGCAACTGAAGTTGGAATGAGATTCCAAGCGCCTACGTACCTCAATGAAGAAGATCAAGTCACAACGTAGTTTTGGGTGAGTGTTTTTTTTATGTCCTAACTTTTGCCTAGGCCGCCTCTTTTGAGGTTTTGAACTTAGCGGACTTTCTTTCTTTTTAGTTGTACACAGTTTATACTCTTGCGGGCCAGGAGTGGACATGCAGTTTATACTCATGCCTTAATGAGTATACATGCAGTTTATACTCATGCCTTAAGGAGTGTACATATAGTTTATACTCATACCTTAAGAAGCGTATATGCAGTTTATGCTCTTTCCTTAAGGAGTGTACATGCAGTTTATACTCGTGCCTTTAGGAGTATCATCTTCCTTTAGGGATAGTATTTCTTCAAGAACTTGGCATTGATGGGGCCAATCCTTACGCCATCTACATCGAAAAGTTTGTAAGCACCATTTGAATATGCCTCTTGTACAACATATGGTCCATCTCACTTCGGGGTGAATTTGCCCCCAGACTTATGAGAAGTGATAATGGGCCTTCTTATTGCAAGTACTTGATCTCAAACATCTTAAGCGAACCCTTTTGTTGAAAAAACGAGATAGCCGGGCTTGATAACATTTAAGATTTTGTTGAGCCTCCAGCCTCTTCTCATCAAGAGCTTCTAACTCTGCAAGACGCAACTTAGCATTTTCTTCATCAGTGAGCCCTTCTTGAATGACTAGTCTCAAAGAAGGTATTTAACGCTTTAGTGGCAGAACTGCTTCAACTCTAAAAGCAAGTGAGTATGGGGTTGCTTGCGTCGGTGTATGGTAAGTTGTCCTATACGCCCATAAATCTTCTTCCATTCGCTCATGCCAATCTCATTTGGATTTGGAGACAAATTTCTTCAACAAAATGCATAAAGTCTTATTGAAGGCTTCAGCTAGACCATTTGCGGCAGCATGATACATTGAAGCCTTGCGCTGCTTGAAGCCAAAGAGGTCACAGATCTTGTTTATCAACTTTTTATCAAATGGCTTGCCATTGTCGGTTATTATGTACAGAGGAATTCCAAAGCAGTAGATAATATTCACTCGAATGAAGTTTGCAATATTTTCCTTCTTTACTTTCTTGAGAGCAATAGCTTCAGTCCATTTTGAGAAGTAATTTGTCGAGACCAAGATGTATAAGTGTCCACCAGAAGATTTTGGTAGTGGACCAACAACAGCCATTCCCCAAGCATTGAATGGCCAAGATGCTACAGTTGGGTATAGTACCTATGGAGGTTGATGTATGAAATTTGCATAGAATTGGAAAGTTTTGCATCTTCTAGCATATTCCAATTAATCTTTCACCATCGTTGGCTAATAATATCCCATCCTTTTACTGTGAAAATGGAGCTTTGATCCAGACTGATGTGATCTACAAACTCCTGAATGCGCTTCTTGCAAAGCTTGAATTGCTTCCTCCTCTCCCAAACATCATAATATTACTCCTTCAAATGATCTTCGATACAGTGTGTCTTTGTAATAAAGGAAGTGAGGTGCACGACGACGAATGTCAGTCCTTCTCCATGGATCTTCTGAAAGTATCCCATAACACAAATACTCAATGATAGGCTATTGCTAATCTTTATTTACAGCTTCGGACACAGCAAGGTGGTATTCAACTTTACTTTCTTCTTCCTCAGTTGATAGTGGTACTACCCATTTTGGCGGATGGTGACTTGCGTCTGATTTGGAAGAGTCAGGATTGAGGCCAAAGCAGCTAGGGCATCAACTTGCTTATTTTCCTTCCTTGGCACATGCTGGAGGGTTACTTCTCCAAGCCATCCCATCAACTTTTGTGCATATTCATGATATGGTCTTAACTTAGGCTTTGGACTTCATAGCTTCCCAACAGCTGCTTTATCACCAATTGGGAGTCACCAAAAACTTGTAATTGTAGTTGCTTCATGTTGACAGCCATCTCTAGTCTGAGTATGAGCGCTTGATACTCAACAACATTATTGAAGCAACGATTCGTCAAGGTAAAAGAGTAGTGGATGACCTCTTCTTGTGGAGTGACAAACACTATGCCAACACCAGATCCATCTCGATGTGCAGCCCTATCAAAGTACATCTTTCATAGAGTATCAATGGTTTCCCAGGTATGAGTGTCGTAAGAACCGGTGGCTTCATTAAGTATGATTTGATACTCTCAAAGGCATTACTACAAGCTTGGTCCTATTCGAAGGAAGTGTTCTTCTTCATAAGACGACTAAATAGTTGACATTTTCCAGCCAGGTTTGAGATAAACCTCCTTAAATATGCTAGCCTTCCTTGAAGGCTTTTCAACTCATGAATATCCCGAGGCTTGGGCATCTTCAAAATTACATCAACCTTAGCTTGACCAATTTCAATTCCTCGGTGTCGCACAATGAAGCCAAGAAATTTTCCCAAAGTAACTCCAAAGGCACACTTCAATGGATTCATCCTAAGTTGATATCTTCGAAGTAACTCGAATACCATTCTTAGGTCTTTTAAGTAGTCGTCTCTCTTTCTTGACTTCACCACTAGATCATCCACATAGCATTCAATATTTTTATGGAGCAGGCCATCAAAGATATTCTGCATAGCTCTTTGATAAGTGGCGCCATCTTTCTTCAAACCAAAAGGCATCACCTTGTAGTAATAAATACCTTTGGGCGTACGAAATGCAGTGAGTTCTTCATTCTTTGATGCCATACGAATTTAATTGTAGCCAGATGAACTATCTATAAAGGACATTGCCTCATAACCAGTGGTGGCATCAATCATTAACTCCGGTATGGGGATTGGAAAATCATCCTTAGGGCATGCGTTGTTGAGATCTCAAAAGTCGACACAAACTCGAATTTGGCCATTCTTCTTCTGTACTGGAATACTTGAAATCCACGTGGGATATTTAACTTCACAAATAAAGCCAACTTCAATGAGTTTGCTAACTTTATTTTTGATCAGTGGAACTAACTCTGGCCTAAAGCATCTTTGGGCTTGCTTAACAGGACGGGCACCATTCTTGACTGCCAATTGATGGACCGCTACTTTTGGATCTAAGCCAGGCATTTCCTTAGAGCTCCAGGTGAAGACATCCATATATTCTTTGAGTATGTTCATATAAGCGATTTCCTCCTCTACTTCTACAAACGCACTCAGGTAAGTTGGTCTTGATTCTTCATCGGTTTAAAGATTAACTTCCTTTAAGGGATCTATTGTGGCCTTTGATCCTTCTTCAAGTTGTGATGGAGAATCTCCAGCATCTTCCTCCTACTGAGGATCATTGTCATTGATGGATATATGATAAAACCAAAAGGCATCTTCTATCTCTTCATTAACCTTTATTTGAGATGAGACATCTTTCTCATTCTGGGTCGTAACATAATATGAAGAGCCAACACTCTCTTTATCTTCTTCCCGTTGCTTGGTATAAACCACAGTATACGCCTTTGCTTTTAGCACCTTGTTACATAAAACTACCAGTTCCATCCGTCGCTTTATTCTAGAAGGAATTAAACTTTGGAAATTCTGCTGGATTTTAAATAAAGAGTGCAGCATCGTGCTTTGACGACTTCTTTAACGCTTGTTGTTTTTATTCTTATTTATAGGACCCAAACTTTCAAACACAGAAGCTTTTGAGGTTGATTATCCAAGTCGATCAAATACGGAGGGTCTTTTATTAGCGGCAGTGGATTCTTCTTCCACGGTGATGTAATTACTGACTGCCCTTCTTATGGAGATGTGAATTAGAGATGGCTGCGCGTATCCTAGTCCTTTACGTGCTTGCCTAGTTGTACCCTCCAATGAAAGTTTTCCTAACTCTGATGGATCATTAGGGTTGTATCCAGCCTTTACAAATAACTTGTATGCATTTGAGTCAAAGCCATCCTTCGTATGTTTCGTAGGGAGTGTCATATCTTTTGGCGGATATTGAGCCACAGACTCCCCAAGTATCCTTATGAATGGATTTATTGCTTCAATCTTCCTGATAGGTAAAGTTAGCCCCTTTAACACACTATCTTGGGCATCAGACGGGCGGCGTTCTTCTTTCTTTACCTTTGGTACATATCAAAGAATGGGAGTTGCCTTCTTTTTCGTAGAAGTGACATTTTCTTTATTTGAAGTTGAGAGAGGCTTCTTGGTGGTGACTTTTTCTACAGTCACCGCGACATTCTTAGATGCAAGATCTTCATACTTGGTCTTAGTGACATCTTCAACCCTTTTCTCATCCACAACATGCTTCTTTAAGTAGAATTTTGCATCGGTAAAATATGACTCAGCTTCAGTGAATGGCTTATCATCGGCAACTATTTTTCTTTTCACTCCGTCTTCGAGGTACTTCAAGCATTGATAGTAATAGGACGAGATAATTTTATTCCCGTGCAACGAAGGCCTACCAAGCAATATATTGTATAAAGTTTTGGCATCGATCACATACATCAATAGGTTTGATTGAAAATTATCCATATGAATTCCTAATTTGATACCTCTTATGGCCCTCTGGCCCCCTTAATTGAAGCCTTGGATCATTATACGACTTTCGTCCAATTCTCTAGTAGCGATGCCAAGTTCTTTCATTGTGCGGATAGGTAGGATGTTGACTCTAGACCCCTCATCTATTAAGATTCTATTGATCTTATTCCCTAGAATTTGACCCACCATGTATAAAGGACGGTTATGTAGGGCCTCACCAAGCAGAAGATCGTTATTTGAGAGTGTGTTTTTTGTATCACACACAGGTGCCCCTTCGCCAAGAGGTTCAGCAAGCGGTTCAAAGGATGGAGGAACTTCTTTGGGTATATTTTCACCCTTTTCCCCCTCTTTAGCAGTATTAAAACAAGATGCCTCAAGGTTGACTTGGGCAGTCTTTTCACGGAACCAACTCGGTAAGAATTCCTCTAAAGTCAGCGGACGCCGAGGTTTTTAGTGGTGAAGCTCCACCACCCTCGTCTTCTTTGGAAGTTTAACCAATTTTTGTTTCCTTGGTTTCTTCACCATTCTCCTTCTGATTGGCTGGTCGTACGTCTTCTTTCGCAAACTCATCTTCTTATGTCTACGTCTGGTCACCAGAGTCCAACCTTCATCATCGTCTTTATTAATTGAAGATCTATCGGGCTCTAATATTTCCTTATTCTTCTTTCCAACACATATTTAGACTGGGTCGAGTGAGCTAAAAGTGATGGATATTTAATGAGAATTGGTTATCTCATCGTCGCAAAAGATCTTCTCTTTTACCAGTTGCATGACTTTATCTTTAAAGACAAAGCATTTTTCCAGAGGGTGACTTATGAGCCTATGATATTTGCAATAATTAGGGTCATTGGTCCTTCTAGTTTCATTGATACTCTTCATCTCTAGGATTTCATTGAGTTTATGCTGAAGTAGTTCATCGAAAATCTCTGCAACATCAGAATCAAGGAAGGGATATTTCTTTTCTTACATCTCCTTTAAAGTTTTCTGATTTGGACGAGTTTTAAAAGTCGTTTTCACACTTTGCTTCTTGCTCACCTTTGTGGTGACCTTCATAGGAGACACGTCGACATTCATGGATTCTTTGTTATCATTTTTGGGGACAAACTTACCCCATCTTTTGGGTTCTTGCTTATCTTTTTCCCTTCGAGGGTCATGAATAGGCTCTCCTTCCTTTCCAGCAAAAGACATGCTCAACTCCATGTCGTAAGAATGAGTAGCTAACTCTTCAAAGGATTTTGGTTTAATTCCTTGCAAGATGTAGAGAAGCCCCCAATGTATTCCTTGGACACACATCTCTATTGCAGAAGCTTCACTGAGCCTATCTTTGCAGTTTAGGATCATATTTCTCCATCGATTAATGAAGTCGATGACCAGCTCGTTCTTTCTTTTCCGAGTATTTGTGAGCTCTACCATGCTCACCGTAGACCTTGTGCTGTAGAAGCGATTTAGGAACTCATGCTCCAATTGCGCCCAGCTATTGATAGAATTAGGCTCAAGGTTCGTATACTAATCAAAGGCGTTTCCCTTTAGGGAACGAACAAACTGTTTGACAAAATAGTCACCGTAAGTTCCAGCATTATTACATGTCTCAACAAAGTGTGCGACATGTTGTTTTGGGTTCCCCTTACCCTCAAATTGTTGAAATTTGGGGGGTTGATAGCCGACAGGCATTTTGAGGTTATCTATTCTCGCAGTGTAGGGCTTGGCATACGCAAGGGAAGACTTGGTGACAACATTATACTTGTTATTGAGGGTCCCTTCAATAAATTCCCTCAATTGCCCAATCGGGATCATTCCTTTAGCAGAAACTTGCACCTCTTTAGACGGTGGTGTTTGTTTCACAAGATTTTCTATCTCATGAACCTCTGGAGCTTTTCCCAATACATGGATAGATTCTCCTTCTATCAAGCCTTCCATCCTATCTACTATCTTATCAATCTTAGCCTCTTAATTTTGAACATAGTTGATCAGGCTTTTAATTGCCTTTGTCAGATTTGCAAGTTGCTCCTCCATAGATGAGGCATCAGTTACCATTGCTTGTATGATCACTGAAGGTATTGGAGAGTAACACGAATTATCACATAAGTTGATCTTTGAAGTGCTGAGCTTATGTAGTGTAAGTAGAGATGACACATTTGTTAAACGACCATCGCTCTTTGGGCCAGAGTATTTGGAACCGGAATGCTCAAGTAGAGCTAGAGTCTTCTTAAGCGATTCCGAGACATTGCTTCCTCCTTCTAAAGCACTTGTATTGGGCTTCACTCCTTTTGGGGTTGAAGATCCAACAACTGGAGTTGGTACAGACGACACTGGATGTGTTTGTTGTCCTAGAAAGCTTGCCTTGCTCCTTGTAACAGCTCTTAAACTTTTGAAAGTAACACCAAGGATGTTTTCCACTTCGGCATAGAACCTTGAATCAGCAGCCTTGGAAGCATTTGATTGAGAGTTAATCTTCTTGGAAGTTATTTTAATGTTGTTGAACTTTGCAGTTGGAAAAGTTAAGATGAGAGGTAGAGATTGTCCCACTGGGCGTGCCAGAATTTATTGGACAGTAAAATTTTGATCGAAAAAATAAATAATCGAGACAAGAAAATATATTGCAACAATCAATTTTATTGATTTCAATGCGAGTGTTACAATCTCTATGAATCCTCTGATTCGCCTGTTCAAATATAAATTCAAGGGCTAATTAAGCTTGATCTTGAATTTGAACTTGATTTGATGGACTTGAGGGACTTGATCTTGAATTGTGCTTAAATTCAAGGGCTTTTGAGCTTGTTCTTGAATATTGTGGTCTTGATCTTGAATCTTGATGAACTTGATTTGGATGCTTGAGCTTTTAGAGAAATTGCGGCGTTTGATCCACGAGCTTTCTCTTGCTACTTGTTAGAATTCTGGGGTGTCTGGGGTCCCTTTTCTGAATTATGAGACCCCTATCTATAGTTATAGGAAAGGAAGAGTCATGATGAATATAAACTTCCTTTGACCAATTAGATTTAAGGCTTATCATTTATAGCCCAAATTAATGGACTAACCCAATAAATATTGGGCCTTATTTAAATTCATACACATTTGGACTTAAATAATTAATTCAATTATATTAATCCGCAATATTTATTTGGGACTAATATATTTTAAATTTAATACAATCCAAATTTTGTACGGATTTGAATTTAATAAAATTGCATCACCCACAATGATAATGGCAAATTTCAATAATAATCAAAATAAATATTATATTTAAGTTAGTAATATAATAGGATACAATTAATAGCTATGTGTAACGACCACCCAGATTTTGACTTGATGGGTAATGCCAACTTCTTTTTAGGATAAATTACACAAATCTCATACTTAAAGACTATATTACCTAATATCCCTTACTTTTTAAAAATTTACATAAAATCTCATTTTTCAACTTTACTCTTGATACATATCAAAAAAACCCCATATCTTATTTTTACTCCACCATTAACTCATTCAAGATTTCTTCCCTAAAATATTTTTCTAATTATCAACAATTAAATCATCTTCCTTCCTGATTTTTTCTCTTTTATTAATGCTTAAATCGTTTTCCTTCCTGATTTTTTTCTCCTCCATTAATGCATGCAACTTTTTTTTCCTCTCCTAAAATCTCTCCCATTTTTTTAAAAAAATCTATTGATACATATATAAATTTATTTAGTTATTCATACATGTTTATTCTTTTAATGGTGATTCAGATGAATGATAAATATGATATCATTATATGGGTATTATGGTGATACATACGATAGATACATTTTGTATGATTTTAACGGGTGATACATATTGTATTATGGTGATTCATATGGTAGATACAATTATTTATTTCAATTATTGGGTGATTCATATGGTAGATACAATTATTTATTTCAATTATTGGGCGATTCATATGATAGATAGAATTATTTATTTCAATTATTGGGATGATTTATTTATATGATATTAGTGGATGATATATATTGTATTATGGTGATTCATATGGTAGATACAATTATTTATTTCAATTATTGGGTGATTCATATGTTATTAATAAAAGGTAATGGTGTAGTCAGTGTAGGAAACAAAAGTAATAGTAATATTTTTTTTTAAAGGGACTAACAGCAGAATTGAAACATAATTAAAATTAAATCTAAAAAAAGCTGACTAATATTAAAGACGAGAAAAGAGAAAAAAGACCAAAAAAAAATATCTTTCATAATTAAAGATGAAAAAAGAGAAACATAATTAAAACACCTAAATTAAATCTAAAAAAAGGCAAAAATTAGAAACATAATTAAAAAACCTAATTAAATCTAAAAAAAAAAAAGAAAAATTAGATATCTTTCTTTAAATAAAAGACTACAATGAATGAAGGAGAATCTGTTACTTCCTTAAATAAATATCTTGTTAATTTCAAATGTATGACTTTTTTATATGTAGCACCATATAACATATGTATCACCATTTCAAAAAAACTGAGATAAAATATAATTAATAAAATAGTCAGAATTTTATGTAAACATCATTTAAAGATTCAGGAATTTATGTAAGTTACCCTTCTTTTTATGCCAAGACTAGATGTCGAAGGCCCGTGCCAGCACGGGCCCAATATAAGTTATTTTTAATTTTAATTTATGTGACAGAAATAGAACTTAGATAATCAATCACAATTTTAATATGCTTTAGATACTTTAAGTTGTTGATTGTTGTAATTTATAATACTTGTTTATGTAATTTTCAAATAATACATGTTACGCTCTTTGTCCAAATTTTTGTATCATTGATAGTTAATTATATTTTTAACTATTTCAATTTAAGTGGCACTAATATAATTTTGAGAGTCAACCAAATATTTTATATCTTATAATTTTTTTAAGTTGTTAATTATTGTAATCCATAGTAATTTTTATGTATTCTTCTGAAATATATAACAAATTAATTTTTTAGATATTTTAAATTGTTGAAATATTGTATTTTATAATACTTTTTTTTGTAATTTTCAAATAATATATGTTACTCTTTTTATTTTTTGTGGCATTAATATTCAATTATACTTTAAAAAGAATTTAAGCTTTTAATTAATGTGATTTATAATACTTTTTTTCTATTTAAGTTTTTAATTACTGTGATTTATAATACTTTTTTTCTACTCCAATTTAACTGATACTGATATAATTTTGAGAGTTATCCAAATATTTTATATCTTCTAAATTTTTTAAGTTATTAATTACTGTGATTTACAGGATTTTTTTTGTAATTTTTTTGAAATACATAACAAATTAAAAGAAATAAGACAAACAAATTAAAATAGCTGAAAAAATAAAGGCAAGGGATAGGATCAATGAAGTTGTGCCAAAGCAAACAGATTGATCTTTAAATTTTTTTAAGCTGTTAATTATTATGATTTATATTTTTTTTTTACGTATTTTTTGAAATATATCAAAAAAATATTATTTTTAGATATTTTAATTGTTAACTATTGCAATTTATAACTTTTTATGTAATTTTTAAATAATATATATTACTCTTCTTGTCCATAATTTTGTAGCTTTGATAGTCAATTATACTTTTTAAATAATTTAATTACTTAATTATTATGATTTATAGTACTCTTTCTTCTATTCCAATTTTAGTAGAACAATACTTCCATTATAAGTGGTAGTGAGAATCACCGTGAAAGTTACATTTATAAGGCCGTTTGTGGTGGTGAAAGTCAAAATAGTAATGAAAACGAGGGTTTCAGTATACAAACTCGCACAAAGGGCAGTGATTTAACTATAAGAGAAAGTTTTTATATACTGTTCTATATCTCCATGAATCTAGGAACTTTTGCTTGCATTATATTATTTGGTCTACGTACATAGTTAGAACCATAATAATTAATTAGGGGTGATATAGTAAAATCACGACTAAAGCAGCGAAATAGAGATGTCTTAAATGACTTACAATAACTAATTAGAAGAGATATAGCGAAATTACTATAAAAAATACCTATGAAAAAATATAAGCGGACCTCATATAAGACTTCAAGTTAATTTAGAAATAAATATTATTAATTTTTTTATACTTAGATGACTTATAATAATTAATTAAGAGCAATATAATAAAAGTACGGTTGAAACAATTGAATCAAACGTGTCATAAATATTTATTTTATTTTTTAATTAAATATATTAATTTTTAATATATAAATGACATATTAATAATTAATTAGGGGTGATATAATAAAATCACGGAGCAAGCAGCTGGATTGTCAACAAGGAGGACAACCCGAAGCTGCTCAAATTCCCTCTTATATATTAGTAGAAAATATTGCTTAACTTGCCAGATCAGGATATTCTTTCATAATGATATGAATCTCTTCTACCGAAAGAAATAGAAGCGCAAAAAGAATTGGGAGGGGAAAGGACAGAAACAACACTTTAAATTAAACTATTTTCATGAAAATGGCCATGAAATTTAAATTTTACTTTCTAGCCATTTCAATTTTCTGGCTTGTTCTGTACCGTTTCTACATACCTTCTGTATAGTTTCTATACATATCTTATACATATAAATATTCTATACGAAAATTATACAGTTTTGATACACAATTTATACAATAATTGTACTTTTTTATTACACGTTTTATACAACAATTATATAATTTTCATACACTTTCTATATATTTTATATATATCTATATATTTTATACATATACATATTTGAGAGAACTACACAATTTCTATACATATATCTTATATAGATACATATTCTATTTAACAATTATATCATTTTTATATAATTTAATTATTATTTTTAAACAATAAAAAAAGTAGAATATTTGATCAGTTAAAAAATTTATGGCAAAAAAAATTAAAATATTTTTAAAAGGGTCAAATTTCCAAAGTTGAATACTGTATCAGTATTGTAAATAGACTGTATCAGTATCGTATATGACCTGTATATGAACTACGTAGGTCAAAATGACCCAAATTAGAAAATGGCTATAAATCGAAAATAATATATCCGACTAACCACATTTTGAAAAATTCTCAAACTTGGGCTATTTATTTTAAAATGTGCTATAGAGTGTTATTTCACTAAGTCTGTCAACGGGGCTGGGCAGGGTCAACTCGGAACCAACCCATTTTATTTTACCAGTTCGTGGTCCAGTTCGATTCCGGACCTGCTTTACTGGCCCGGTCCAATTTCAGGCCCAAAAGTTTTAAAAAAACAAACAAACTAGGACCGGCCCATTAAGCCTTATACCGGTCCAACCCGGTCAAAACCGGTCAAACATAAAAAAAATGAAATTAATTTTTTGTTAATATACACTATATATACCCACCTATATACATTTTAAATACATTAAATAGTATACACACAAAATATATACACTATATATATACTATATTAGAAAACATATACATGTACACATGTATACGACTATACGTTAAATATATATACTACTTTAGAATGTATACAAAATATGTACACATATATACGTACGATATAATATATGTACTACTTTAAATAATATACATACAACATAGATACATTATATATATACTACTTTTGAAAATTTGAATACATAATTACACATACACATGTATACGTTAAATATATATACTACTTTAGAGTCTATTGAAAATATATACACATATATACGTAGAAAACTAGAAATACAATGCAATATATGTACTACTTTAAATAATATACATACAACATATGCACATGTATACATTAAATATATACTACTTTAGAGACTATTGAAAATATATACACATATATACGTACCATACAATATATGTACTACTTTAAATAATATACATACAAATTACAACATATATACACTATATATATACTACTTTAGAAAACATATACACATGTATACGTTAAATATATACTACTTTAGAGTATATACAAAATATGTACTCATATATACGTACGATATAATATATGTACTACTTTAAATAATATATATACAAATTACAACATATATATACTACTTTTGAATACATATACACATGTATACGTTAAATATATATGCTACTTTAGAGTGTATACAAAATATGTACACATATATACGTGCGATATAATATATGTACTACTTTAAATAATATATATACAAATTACAACATATATATACTACTTTTGAATACATATACACATGTATACGTTAAATATACATACTACTTTAGAGTCTATAGAAAATATATACACATATAACATATAGTCATATATACACTACATATTATACTACTTTAAAAACATATACACATTAAATATATACTATTTTAATAAATAAAAAATATGTACACATATATGTAGAATATATACTACTTAAAATATCACTTGAAAGTTGAAACGATATACATACAACCTATATACACCATATGTATACGTTAAAATATTAAATATATATACAATTTAGAGACTATAGAAAATATGCTACTTAAGTCTATATAATAATACTTGACGTTTTGAACTTAAAAGAAATTTATTTTTTCATTATGTATATATATGTGTTATGTTTAATTGTCTATTACTTAGTGTAAATTTTGATAGTAAATTAGTAATATATTAAAACTAAGTATTTAATTCAAATTAGAAATTCAATTTAAATGGAAAAAATTATAAAGTAAGAAGTGAATGAATGTTGTATTTTATTAATTGCAAAATGATCTAAAATTTATAATTTACATGAATGAAAAATCTACAAATTTGACATCATTTTTTTCAACTCATTCATGTTAATATTAATGGGAACTGGCATAAGATAGTTAAAATTAATAGGGGCAAAATCATACATTGAACTTGATTGCGCTGAGTTCTCCCTTGAAGTCATAATTTCTTTAAGATTCTGTTCGTCTTTCAGCTCCACCTCCATTCCTTGATTTCTTCGTTCCGCTCTAATTCAATCTCTGAGGCAAACTAGAACATTCATAGCATTGCTCCCAAATGAGTGTCGGTTGTCCCCAAGCTGTTGTTGTCCCTGACTAAAAGCGCTCTCCGATGCAACGGTTGACATTGGAACATTCAATATATCTCTAGTTAATCTTGAAAGCACATGATATTTTCTTTCATTATTCTTCCACCAATCCAACGCGTTGATCCGTCGTTTATGATCCAGTATCGGCGTTCGAAGATAATACTTAAGCTCTTCCCGAGAAGTTGTTGTGTAAGTTCCCGTCTCAACATTGTTCTAAACATTTAAATCATAAAAGTAATTAGGAAAACCACTATGTGCTGGCTTTTTAGAAGATGATGGCTCCTCAGGAGCATGAGGAGCTACAGTTAGAGTGATATTTGTCGGTACAGTTACATCAAGTAAATCGGCATAATGGTTATATAATTTTTCTATATAAATGTTTGCATCGCTCATAGCCACAAACAAATCTGGTTGTTCTTGTTCTTCATCTTCAGAATCATTGTTAGCATTTATCTTTAAGTTAGAATAAATAAGAGAACTAAAGTGGCACATAGTATTAACTTTCATACGTGGATTAAGTATAGTACCAACCAAGTAAATAGGGGAAATCAATTTTTTTTCTTTTTAAATTTAGCAAACATAGTACTAACAGCTTCTTTGTAACTTTTTTTATTCTTAAATTCTTTGAGCAAACCAGAAATATCTGCTAAATATACTAAAATATTACAAACGGTAGGATAATAAGCACCGAAAAATTCAACCGTAGCTATATAAATTTTTTTCAATAATTTAACAAGATCACCAATTGCAGCCCAATCAGAATCATGTAGCATACATTCAACCGAATCAGCAAATGAACCACAAAATTGGTTAAAAGTCAATGTAATAGGAACTTTATAAGCACGACAAGTTTTTAAATAATCATACGTAGCATTCCATCTAGTATCACATTCTTCAGGCATAAATATTGGCGTAAGTTCATTTTGTTCACATTTAACTTTAAATTCTCTCACTCTTTTTTTTTATTATTATTATTTCTTTGAATAAAGCCAACAACAAGCAGGATCTTTTCAATATAAAACTCAAAAAATTCAAGACCATCTCTTACAATTAAATTATATATATGACAAGCACATCTAACATGAAATATTTCAGGTAACAACGGAGAGAGATCATTTTTCAATTTTGCAATAGCAGTGTTGTTGTTAGAAGCATTATCAAAAACAATATATGTAACTTTTCTTTCAATACCATAAAATTCTGCAACTTTACTAATAGATTCAGCGATAAATTCTCCAGTATGTCTACGATCTTCATTATACAAAAAAGCTAGAATACATTTTTGCATAAAAAAATTATTATCTATCCAGTGACAAGTAATGGTTAAATAATCATTTCTATTAACAGCACGACTAAGATCAGAAGTTAGAGTCATTCTACATTGAATATTTTTTTAACAATGTTGATAAATAATAAACATATTGTGAATGAAGTCTAAAAATATCGGCCTAACAAGTACTTCTACGAATACCATTAAACATAAGATTTAAACTGTTTGAATATAATGAATAAAAGCGTTCGAAGAAGGAAAAGTGAAAGGCAAACAACCCACAGCTACCATTTTTGCTATTTCTTCCTGGTCCCTCAATTTATTATAATTCTTAATTAACTGACCGGTTGTTGGGTCCATTCTAGTTTGTATTGGTCTACCAACAGCCTCACCACCTTTTGCAATAAATAACTCTCTTTGTTGATTCTCTCTTATATGTCTCATTAATGTAATTGTACCTCCTTGATTACCTCCTTTTTTATGCACATATACTTGTTGACAAATATTGCATTGCACCTTAGTTTTTCCTTCTATATGTGTAAAAAAATCTCATGCAACGCTAGTTTTTCAAAGATTTTTAGGGACAACGGGACGACGGGGAGGAAGACTAATCAATTCAGATCTAAAATTAGCATTTCCTACCGCGGGTGTCTCACCAATATTTTCATCATCTTCATCTAAATTAACCGTATTTACTTCATTTTCTTCTTCTATACCATAATTTTCCTAAACTTCTGCATAATCCATATCGTGAGCACCTACACCTACTTCTTCCTCAAAAGGTTGACTAAGCGTTACCTGAGGCACACATGTATATCTACTACTTGAACTATTTCTACCACCACCAATTCATTTTTTACTACCACTACCACTTCCGGGATAAAAAAATTTGACACTTTTACCGAGGCTTCTTAATTTATCCATAATATAAATCAAACTAAAAAATATTCAAAACACACAAAAAATAATAAAAATTAATATTCAATAATTAATACACTAATTAAAAATTAAAAGTAAGAGATGGAACGATAATACCAAATTTTGAAAGTATAGAAAAGTTGGGACTTTAGAAAACTTCCACTCGTATTTGTAATCGCAAAATTAAAAAATAAAATTGAACACTTTAAGAGATATATTGAATATTTGAGAGAGAATGAGAAATTGAGCATTGTGTGGAAAATGATTTAAAAGTGTATGGTATTTATAAGAAATTTTTTGGATTTTAAAAAATATTCTAAACTTTTTTTTTATAAAAAAAAATGGGTCAAATTGCCGTTTGAGGCTCCAAACGGCTATATAGCCGTTGGGCCCAACGACTACTTTGGCCCAAACAGCTAATTTTGAATTTTATAAATAAATAATAAATAAATCGGGCCGGTTCGGGCCGATTAACCGACGAACCTGATTCGGATTGACTCCGGGCCGGGTCAACCGAGCCCAAAAAAATTTGGCTCAGCCCGGGACCAACAGCCCTGTAGCCCGGGGGCTGAGCAGGCTGGGTCAAACCGGGCTTGACTTCTTAGTGGGCCGTGCCTTACCGGGTCGGGCCGGGTGACAGCCTTATATTTCACTGCGAACCTCTTTCTCGACAACCTCTAATTAATTTGTTAGAGGAAGAAAATTATCGGTTCAGTCTGGTCAAAAAGAAGTTTACTGCTTACATTTTGTTTTATATTGAAAGAAATTCTCCTTCAATTAATTGATTAGTGGTTTGTCTCCCATTATCGATTTAATCAATATGGGCAGGCAATTTATATGTTTCCAACTCTTGCAATAGAATATAAAAGGAACCTATGATGATACAATATAGTATAGTAGTATTAAACCATCAAAATATGTTTTGAGTCTAATATGAAAGAGATGATAAAAAATTAGTAAATTTATTCGGCAAAAAGATAAATTTTATTGGGTTCTTATCGAACTACTTCAACTATTCATTTTTACTTGTCATATTTTTCTTTATATAAGTTAATTTGACTAAACTTCAAAGCTAAATTCAAGTAAGTAAATTGATTTAATATTTTAAATTTTAAATTTAAATGTTTAAAAGTTATACGAAAAATGTTATAAGTTGTAATTCTTTTCATATTAATACAATCAAAATACATCTTAAAATACTTGTAAAAGTTTATACAATTTGACTCTTAAGATGCAAAATATGACAAGTAAAACTAACGGAAGATGTATTATAAAGGAACAGATAAGCTCACACTATGCTTTGATGTGTTCAGGGATACCCTTCCCAACCTTCGAACCTAGTCCTTAATTATGTACATTTAATGTAAGCATTTTGAAATATCACTGCACCAATAACTGAAAAGAAAAGGGAAAAATATATTTTTGAATTATAATAAATGATATGTATACATATTCTGTTATATTTTGGGTACACATATGTCTCTATCGTTAATGAAATGGTATGTATATATCCTTCATACTAACGACAAGGGCATATATATATCCAAAACACGACGGAGGATATATACACACCATTTATCATAATTTAAGAGAAATTTGTTCCTTTTCCGTTTTAATTTTTAAAATCTCAAATGACCCAGCCTCAATTAAAACTCAAGAGATGTCTATCTAACAGACATACATTTTCCATCCCTACAACTATATATACACACAATACAGTAATGTCCACTACTACAAATTTCAAAAAAAAAAATTATTAACCCATAACACTCCAAAATAACACCAAATAAATTGAACCTCTCATGTTTTAATTTTCGACGACATCCACCACTGGTTAACATCACATAGCCACTATCTCTGTCAAACCAAAAACACCCCACCGGTGAACCATCATTGCACCCACAGCTCCGGCCACCTCCGGCCTAATCTCTACTCCCTCCAATCAGTAAACACCAACTAGTTGCAATGACCAATCACTTCAATTTAATTGGGGTTCACGTTTAAGCGAAAAACAGAGGAAATATCATATTTTGAACAAAAAATAGAGGTCGGATCAAGTTAGTTTGAAAATCAAGTTCGATTGATTTATTGAGTTGGATAGTGGGGTTGTGTTAATTATTTGAGATTAAAATGGAAAAAAGGGTCAAATATACCTTGAACTATGGCAAATGATACGTATATACCCTTTGTCATACTTTGGGTATATGCACCTATCGTTAGTATAAGGGGCATATACGTATCATTTCATTCACGGTAGAGGCATATGTGTACCCAAAGTATGACAGGAGTTTATATTTACCATTTATCATAGTTCAGGGGTATATTTGTCCCTTTTTCGATAACTGAAATGAGGGGTCAATAGAAACCTTGGGGTAAGATTCATACCCATATATGATAGGAATAGGATTCTTTCACCTACGCCTTAGATATGACAAAAATTATGTTAGAAAGTATTTTTTAAAAAATATGTTTTACGTGATGTAAATTTAAATTAATTTAGACAACATGTAAGTATTGGACATGGGATGGAAAATTAAGAAAAAAGTATATCCATGTGTCTTTTATGTTTATTGTCTACTTTTATATTCGTGAAAAGTGGATTCTTTAATTATTAATTTCAAGAGTTCGGTTACATTTTAGAAAGTTTGAGGAATACAGTTTGATGCTTTTAGCTAAACGATCGGCATGTTGCTGAGAAATCAAACTTTCAAACAATAAGTTTACTATATTATTGCCTCCTAGAGTATGCACAACCTACCGTGGCAAACACAATCTCAAACACTACCAACCAACCCCCCCTCCCCCGAACCTCCTGATTTACAAATTCTCGTAGAAAAGACCCAATAAAAAATATCCTTCAGAGAGGCCTTGCTAAATAAGGAACTGTTAAAATTCGAGACTACCCCTTAATCGTAACACGGTTCTTAGAATCACAAGTTACTTTAAGCTAACCCATGGCCTAGCAAAACACTAAGTCCATAGTTAATAACTGAAAAAACAACACTTATACGGAAGTTGAACTGAATAATATAATAAATATTCAAAGAAATCAAATCATAAATAACCAAGTTTGAGATCCCAAACTAAACAAGGTGAACATCTAACTATAAGTTTGAAAAGCTTCTGCTAAGATGAGTTGTTGAGACAAGCCCCCAACTAACTCTAATTGTTTGAAAACTAGGAACGACAAAGACGAAATGAAATAAAATGTTGAATCTGCTGTCGCATGATGAGAACTCACCAAACTGTTGTCATTGATACAATAAGAGATCGTACTAAGCATAATTTGAATTTTGAGTGTCAGTACCTATATTATAAGACAATATAGCGTAAAGAAAGTATGTGATCAGTACTTTGAATCTACTGAGTATGCGAGATAAGAAAATAATTGATATGACCTGAATGTGGTACATGTAACATTATAACTAATGCAAGACCTATGTTGTAACATGAACTGAATAACTAAATACAAGGTCAAGAAAGAATCTGAATTTGAGTTGTTAACTATGGACTGTGGGAGCTACTAATAACCAACATACCCCAATTTGAGTTAACTGGGGTCCAACTTGTAACCCCAATTGGGAGGGTGTTTGATACTTTGCCAAGGATACAAGCACTAACTAACGTGGATCTACTAAATTGATGTCCAAAAGGAATAAATTGTGAAGCCTCGTTTGATGGGTGATTCTTTAGAACCTACGGTAGCGTCGTAGTTATGGGACTTAGGGACTTCTACTAAAACTCTCAACCTAACTGGTGGGTGAGGCTTCATCCCTGCGTCTGCTCGGTTCTGAGTACTACTTCCAATTGAATGACACTGATGACTACAATGCTCAATGCTAATAATAATCTGAAGACTAAAATAAATGCATTATTTGAAAGCATTCAAAACATGTAAACTAGGGAATATAGTATTAAAAGAATATGCATACAATCCTAGGTCATAGGGTGTTTATAACCCTCCATGTCTGAAGAATTCAATAACTCAGTTCTAACAATGATGGATTTTATAATGTAACTAGAGTTTGAAATCATGGTCATATAACAACAATTATAACTCAATGACACCAAAAGACTGAGATATCAATGAATTTACCAATATACATAATCTTGAGTTGTGAAAAAGGAATTATACTGGAGAATTGGGTTAACCTCGGGACTCAATAGGTGAAAGAGAACCCATTGATGAAATTTCACATACTTGGAGATGAGAACCCTAAAGAATTCTTTAGATTTGGATGCTTGAAGAAGTTGACACCTTGTAATGCCCTGAAATCTGGTTCCCGGGATGCCACACGGTACTTCAAACTACAAGTAGTCATGAGCTAACCGCAGTTGCCTTCTACTAACTCTGAATCTCAAAATAGGTAAAAATGGATATATGATACTGACAAATGTTGAAAACCATCTGAAAATTCTGAGTATATCTCAAAAGGCTGATCAGATCAATCTGATAAAACAAATACTGAATGATCTAAATATGATATCTAAAATCTAAGACTGAATCTTGTAGTCCGACAAGCCTCTACTAACTAAATCTAGAGAGTCACTGGGACAGGCCCAACTGACTCTGACTGTCTAAAAAGAATAATAAAAATATTTACTAGCAACTGAAAATTTGAATAGGTAAGTCCCCAAACTAAGAGGACCCATCAACTGCAAGGATGTAGATAAGATGCTCGAAAATCACTCTTGCTGTTGAGACTGAGCACCTGAACCTACATTATGAGACAATGTATCACATAGACATATATATGGATCAGTAATTTAATGATGTACTGAGTGTATGGGTCCATACAATAAGTAAACAATATCAGCACAGTTTATAAAAACATCATTCATGCTAAATGTAAATGACTCAGGTAAGCTTGAGTAATATGAAAACTGAAAGTCAAATCATGAATACTAAAATATGTAATCTAAATCTTGTGAGCCATTAACTTAGTTCTGAAATCTGTATTCTGTTTTTACTCTCAAACCATGTAGGCTAAGTGAAAAAGGGCTCACCTTTTATGTCTGAGAACTAAAAGTGGTAATTCTGTAACTGAAATCTTAAGTAAAATAATGTCTGAATAAGTTTGTGAGCCTTTACACTTAGTTTCTAAAATATAGAAAATACTTCATCTTAGGGCTTTAAGAAAATTAGTTTATCTCAAGGGAGGTTCTCTTAACCGACATAAACCATGTGAGCTAACATGGAGTCCAATATCTTGTCCTCCTAAGGAAAAAACTTCACGTTGGGGAGAGGTGTCATACTCTTGCCAAGGAGTATAAGCTCACATCTATAACTGTCATCCACATAGAAGTGGGAATAATCTGATAATCTGTACCTACGTTGGGTATGTAGTTCATTGGAAGTAGGATGTGCTAAACCCACACTTCCCGATCGGTGCTAAATACTACTCCCTTATTATTTGTTATGCTCATTCTGTTGGAAATCCACTTTTAAACTAGCATAAGGGTTTATCTAAAACCAAATATGTATTTATCTTTTTAAATCTGTAAATAAAGCTGATCTAAATTCTATAAAGTGGATTCAATAGCTAAATTGATG
Organism: Capsicum annuum; assembly: GCF_002878395.1. NCBI lineage: Eukaryota > Viridiplantae > Streptophyta > Magnoliopsida > Solanales > Solanaceae > Capsicum > Capsicum annuum. The sequence continues at coordinate 25,395,555 of NC_061120.1, read as the reverse complement.
ATCGAAGATCAAAGCTTTTTTGAAAATCTGAAAAAAAAAATATGTTCACAAGATGCTTAAAGCATCATCTTTCTTGAAGTAACCATATTCAATCTTGGGATAAATAACCCATGCATCAATCTTAGGTTAAATCATCAAAATGTTCATGATAATATGATTATTGATAAATCAACTCAAAATTTGGAAATTTCAACAATATATATAGAAACATAAAAATAATTATGTAATTCAACTTCTAAATCATGGAAAATCTCATAATCTTGCAAATAATGATAATAGGTATAAACCCTAACTTGAAATTCATGAAAAATCATATATAATTCAGAAAGTTTATTATTAAAATAAAGTTTTGAGCACAAGAATAATAGAATTATGCTTGTTCAAACTCCACATGCCTTAATTGATGATTTAGTTATTAATACTTGAAGCTTGGATCTCTATTGATGCTTTGGAGATGAATTCTTGGAGCTCCTGACTTGGGGATTCCAAATCTTGAGCTTCCTTGAAAGATTAATGGTGGAATTTGAGTTGCTTGGAGAGAAAGATTGATGAGCTAGGGTTTTGTTTGAGAGAAATTTGATGAAAATTGAATGTAAAGTGCTTTGGGGGGGTTTAATTCAATATTTAAGACGGACTAGGGGCTGGGAGAATGACCAAAATGCCCTCTTTAAACTATCAAAAAAAACTGTGAAATGCAATACTTTGCAAATTGGGTGGCCACCGCGACGCGCCACTATCGCAGTGGCTCATTGGAAATCAACAAATGGGAATTGGGCAGACTTCGCGATGCGAAGCCATTGCGGTGCCCTTTTGGAATGCCATTTTGGCACATGACGCGATGCGTCATTATCACGCTGAGCCTCTGGAAATTGACAAATGGAAAATTGGCCCTCCCCGCGATGCGCCATTATCATGGAGGACCACTGAAAATTGACAATAGTTATTTAAATCTTCTCCGCGACACGCTAGTGATCGGAATGATGGTGTTTTATGAATGGAACTTAAAATAGCCATAACTTCTTACCCGGTTATCAGATTAGACGAATCTTATATCGTTAGAAAGCTAACTTAATTTCCTACGCAATGGAAAGTCTAAATATAAAGAATTACACACAAAATAATTAATATTCATCTTGGAATCTATCCCTTAATTTTCTAGGGACGAATTTTAGCTAGAAAAGGTATGGGGTATTACAATATCTCCCCCTTGAAAACATTTGTCCTCAAATGTGACTAGTTAAGCTGAAACTTCTAAGGAATCTGAGAATCTATGATAGCATGCACAATTGAAATGAACTGAATAACTGAATGTAAATCATTCTGAGCTTCTGAGTAATTTTGTGGGTGTATGAACTTACATGAAGACGATTATATAGCTGAATTTGTGATTAGAAAGGAACTAAGTTAAGGAAGAGTATTACCTTCGGCTAAATCTGACTCTGCGGAGAAAAGGTGAGGGTACTTGGTTCGCATATCTGTTTCTGCTTCCCAAGTGGCGCCCTCAACCGACTGATTCCTCCAAAGAACTTTGACCAAAGGAACTTCTTTGTTCCTTAGTCTACGAATTTGGTAATCTAAAATCTCAACTGAAATCTCTTCATATGAAAGGTTGTTCTGAATATCTGAGCTTTTGAAAAGAGCTACAACGGTGGAGTCACTAATGCATTTCTTAAGCATAGAGATGTGGAATACAGGGTGAATTACTGACAGGTCTGAGGGCAACTCAAGCTCATAAGCTACTTTCCCAACATGACGGGCCAATATACCGAGGACTGAGCTTCTTCTTCTTACCAAATCTCTTCACCCCTTTTATTGGTGAAATCTTCAGATACACAAAATCACCAACCTCAAACTTGAAGACCTTTATTCTCACGTCTGTATATGATTTTTAGCAACTCTGGGATGTTTTATATCCTTCTCTAATAAAATTAACTTTCTCTATGGCCTCAAACACTGCATCAGGCCCAAGAAAAGTGGCCTCACCCACTTCAAACCAACCTATGGGTGATCTACATCTCCTCTCATAAAAAGCCTCAAACAGAGCCATTCGAATGCTAGCATGATAACTATTATTATAAGCGAACTCAATCAATGGCAAATGCACATCCTAACTACCCTTGAAATTAAGAGCACATGCCCTCAACATATCTTCTAGAGTTTGGATGGTCCTTTCTGCCTGACCATCTGTCTGAGGGTGAAAAGCTGAGCTAAGGTGGAGTTGGGTACCAAGACCCTTCTGAAAGGCTTTCCAAAATTGGGAAGTGAACTGAGTACCCCTATCCAAAATGATAGACAAGGGAACTTCATACAGTCTGACTAACTCTCGGATATACAACCTAGTATAATTTTCAGCTGTATAGGACGTATGAACTGGCAAGAAATGCACTAACTTATTCAATCTATCTACAATAACCCATATCGAATTATGACGACGATGCGATTGGGGTAAACCAGTCACAAAATCCATATTCACCTCTTTCCACTTTCAGGTAGGGATACCAAACTCTTGCAACGTACTACCAGGTCTTTGGTGCTCTACCTTAACCTATTGACAAGTTGCACACTTTGCTACAAACTCTATTATATCTCTCTTCATACCACTCTAATATATTTCCCGTAAGTCGCGGTACATCTTGGTAGCACCTGGATGAATAGAATAATGCGCACCATGCTCTTCTACCATAATTCGCTGCCTTAAATCATTAACACATGACATACATAATCTACTCTAGTATCTCAACACATCATCTCCCCCTTGGGAGAAAACCTCCACCTTTTGGTGTTTAACCGATTCCTTCAGTTTGACCAAACTAGAATCCATGTCTTGTTTCTCCTTTAATTCCAAAACTAAGGAAAATTCGGAACTACTCTGAACCCAAGCATTACCTTCAGCTGAATCAACTAACCTAACACCCAATCTAGCTAAACGATGAACTTCTTAAGCTAACTCTTTCTTATCTTTCTTCACATGGGCAACACTGCCCATAGACAATCTACTAAGGGTGTCTGCCACTACATTGGCCTTGCCCAGATGAAACATCACACTTATATCATAATCCTTTAACAGCTCCAACCATCTTCTTTGACGGAGATTTAACTCCCTCTGAGTAAACACATATTGCAACCTTTTATGGTCCGTAAACACATCAACATGCACACTACACAGATAATGTCTCTAGATTTTCAAAGCAAATACCACAGCAGCTACTTCTAGATCATGGGTTGGGTAATTCTTTTCATAAGGCTTCAACTGTCTAGAGGCATAGGTTATAACCTTACCTCTCTGCATCAACATACAATCCAAACTAACTCTAGAGGCATCACAATAAACAACAAAGTTGTCAGTACCATCGGGTAATGCTGGGACTGGGGATGAAGTGAGTCGAGTCTTCAACTCCTGAAAACTCTTCTCGTTGGAATTCGACCACAGGAACTTAACTTTTTCTTAGGTCAATCTAGACATAGGAGATGCAATAGATGATAAAACTTCAATACAATGGTGGTAATAGCCGGCTAAACCCAAGAAAATCCTAATGTCTAATGAAGATATAGGTCTAGGCTAATTTTTTATGGCTTCTATCTTTTGGGGATCAACTCTAATGCCATTGGCGGAAATAATATGATCGAGAAAGGCTACTGACCTTTGCCAAAATTTACACTTGCTAAATTTGGCAAATAAATAATGCTCTCTAAGAGTTTGCAAGACAATTCTAAGGTGGTCTTCATGGTCATCCTCACTACAAGACTTTACAAGGATATCATCTACGAATACTATGACAAACATATCTAGATATTGTTTGAACACTCGATTCATGAGGTCCATGAAGGCTTAGTATTCATGGCCTTATGAAGCCTTTATCTAGAAGATCTTTGAGTTGCTCCTTCAAATCCTTAAGCTCTGTGGGAGCCATACGATTTGAAGGGATAGAAATAGGCTGAGTATCTGGAAGAAGGACAATACCGAATTTTATTTCCCTATCGGGAAGTAACCCTAGGAGATCTTCTAGGAAAATATCAGGAAACTCATTTACTACCTTGACTAACTGAACTGTTGGAGTCTCATACTTAGTGTCTTTAACTCAAACTAGACGATAGATGCAACCTTTGGAAATCAACTTTCCAGCTTTAAGATAAGATATGAAATGACTCTTAGGAGACACTAAATTACCTGACAACTCAAAGACTTGCTCATATAGAAATTGAAACTTCACGACTCGGGTGCAACAATATATAGAAGCATAACAGGAATTGAGCCAATCCATACCAAGAATAAACTCAAAATCAACCATATCTAACTCTATCAAGTATGCTAACATGACTCTATAAAGAACAGCGATAGGACACTTTTTGTAGACTCGCTTAGCAACAACTAACTCACCTACTGGAGTAGAAACCAGGAAAGGCTCAAGGATCTTTTCAGAACTTACTTCAAATTTTACTGCAACAATGAGGTCACATAAGAGAAACTCAATCTAGGGTCTAACTATACATAAACATCAAAATGAAAGACATAAAGCATATCGGTAACAATATATGGAGAATTCTCTTGCTCCTGGTGGGATGGTAAAGAATAGAAGTGATTCTGGCACTGACCGCCACGGGTACTGGATGAAGTGCCTTGAGGAGGGGCTGGGCGATCTAGAAGAGCTGGTGCACTATTAGCCTGAGTCTGGGGACGTGCATCCCTATTTCCCTATCTAGCATGCGGATAATATCGAATGTTGTGGCCCAACTTACCATACCTAAAACAACCTTTCTGAATAGCCAAACACCAGAATGATTCTTACCACACTTAGCACAATGAGGATAACTGGGCCTACCACCCACACTACTCTAAGATCTAGGCATATAAGACTTACCCCACTGTTCCTATTTATTTCTGGGTGCAGGAGAACTGGATGAAGAAGGTACGAGAATAGATGAATGATTTTGAAACTACGAATGATTTTCTCCTCCGAACCTATTCTGACCATAATTAAATTATCCTATTCTAGCTCTCTTATTTACTCTCTATCTTTCTTTCATCTTCTCTGCCTTAATCTGTTGAGCATGCATAATCAATCTAGAAAGATCCATGTCTCTATTGATCATAGCAATTCTACACTCCTTAACCATCAACCCAGACACACCAGTCACAAACTTACTCATACTTGATTTAGAGTCAGCCATTTAATTAGGGGCATACTTAGACAGCTGGTTGAACTTAAGGCAATACTCTTTCACTGTCATAGAGCCTTGGCTTAGGTTCATAAACTCTTCTATATTAGCTTATCTCATCTCAAGTGGGAAGAACTTGTATAAGAACACATCTTGAAATATCTGCCAAGTCGTGGAAGCTGCATTCTCCCCTCTACTCTTCTTCCATATCACTACCCAATCATAGGCAACATCCTTCAGTCTATAAGATGCTAATTTTTCACTCTCTTCTTTAGAAATATGCATAATTCAGATCATCTTCTTCACCTCATCCAGATAAAGTTATGGGTCCTCACCTGCCTTTGACTCAAAGAATTCTGGAGGATTAATTCTCATAAAGTCTCAAATTCTAGCTGCGGCTAAGTCCCCATCTTACCAAGGTGGGGCTGCAACCTAATGGTTACCCTGAACATTTGATGTCACTGCTTGGGCTAGCTCCTGAAAGGCAGATCAAAACTCTGCATGTGACATATTCTCATTCAAAGGATCTATGGGCTGAGGTGGCTGGTTATCATTTCTATAGGTATTAGCTCTGTGAGAAGACGTATTCTATCATAAAAGAGCATGAGTTAACAGTAGATACAGACAGCTATAAGCGTGATGGATTATGAAAAAAAGATGGTTTTCTAAAATACTTTATAGCCTTTTGCTCATAGATGTGGCGCGCTTCAAACCGATGATCAAGACTCTATTTAACGCGGCTTGTCTGACTCTCTATGACTCTCTAAACCATAAGCTCTGATACCAAATTTGTAACGCCCCAAAATCTGGTTTCCGAGATGCCACACGATGCTCTGAACTACAAGTAGTTCTGAGCTAACCCTAGCTGCCTTCTACTAACTCTGAATCTCAAAAGAGGGAAAAATGAATATATGATATTGAAAAATATGGAAAACCATCTAAGAAGTCTGAGAATATCTAAAATGTTGATCACATCAATCTGATAAAATAAATACTGAACGATCTAAATATGACATCTGAAATCTAAGACTGAATCTAGTAGTCCGACAAGCCTCTACTAACTGAATCTAGAGAGTCACTAGGATAGGCCCCAGCTTACTCCGATTGTCTGAAGAGAATAGTAAAAATATTTACTAGCGACTGGAAATCTGAATAGCTAAGTCCCCAAACTAAGAGGACTCACCAACTGTAAGGATGTAGATGAGACACTCAAAAATCACTCTCGCTGCTGATATTGAGCACCTGAACATATATTATGAGACAATGTAGCACATAGACGTATATGTGGATCAGTACTTTGATGATGTACTGAGTATATGGGGGTGCATGTAATAAGTAAACAATATCAGCATAGTTTATAGAAATATCATGCATGCTAAATGTAAATGACTCACGTAAGATTGAGTAATCTGAAAACTGAAAGTCAAATCATGAATAGTAAAATATGTAATCTAAATCTTGTGAGCCATAACACTTAGTTCTAAAATCTATATTCTATTCTTATTCTCAAACCATGTAGGCTAAGTTAAAAATGGCTCACCTTTTATGTTTGAGAACTAAAAGCTGTAACTCTGTAACTGAAATCTTAAGTAAAATAATGTCTGAATAAGTTTGTAAGCCTTTACACTTAGTTTCTAAAATCTGGAAAATACTTCATCTTAGGGATTTAAGGAAATTAGTTTATTTGAAGGAAGGTTCTCTTAACCGACATAAACCATGTGAGCTAACATGGAGTCCAATGTCTCTTCCTCCTAAGGAAGAAACCTCATATTGGGGAGAGGTGTCATACTCTTGCCAAGGAGTATAAGCTGAGCTAAGTGATCGCATATGTAACTGTCATCCACATAGAAGTGGGAATAATCTGATATTCTGTACCTACATTGGCTACATAGTTCTTGAAAGTAGAATGCGCTAAACCTACACTTCCTGCTCGGTGCTAAATACTACTCCCTTATTATTTTCTATGCTCATTCTGTTGGAAATCCACTTTTAAAACTAGCATAAGAGTTTATCTAAATCCAAATGTGTATTTATCTTTTTAAATCTGTAAATAAGCTGATCTAAATTCTGTAAAGTGAATTCCATAGCTAAACTGATGATCAAAGATCAAAGCTTTTTTGAAAATCTGAAAATAATATGTTCAGAAGATGCTTAAAGAATCATCTTTCTTGAAGTAACCATATTTAATCTTGGGATAAATAACCCGTACATTAATCTTAGGTTAAATCATCAAAATATTCATGCTTGATAATATGATTATTGATAAATCAACTCAAAATCTGGAAATTTCAGCCATATACATTGAAACATAAACATAATCATACAATTCAACTTCTAAATCATGGAAAATCTCATAATCTTGCAAATAATAATAATGGGTATAAACCTTAACTTGAAATTCATGGAAAATCATATATAATTCGGAAAGTTTGTAATTAAAACAATGTTTTAGGCACAAGGATGAAAGAATTATCCTTGTTCAAACCCCACATACATTAATTGATGATCTAGTTGTTAATACTTGAATCTTAGATCTCTATTGATGCTTTGGAGATGAATTCTTGGAGTTGTTGACTTGGGTATTCCAAATCTTGAGTTTTTTTGGAAGATTAATGGAGGAATTTGAGTTGCTTGGGGAGAAATATTGATGATCTAGGGTTTTGTTTGAGAGAAATTTGATGAAAATTGAATGTAAAGTGCTTTGGAGGGGTTGAATTCAACTGTTGAAGATGGACAAGGAGCTGGGAGAATGACCAAAATGCCCTCTTTAAACCCCCAAATGAAATTGAGAAACACAATATTTTGCGAACTGGGTGGCCACCGCAATACGCCACTATCACGATGGCTCACTGAAAATCAACAAATGGGAACTAGGCAGACTCCACGACGCGGAGCCATCGCGGTGCCCCTTTGGAATGTCATTTTGGCACATAACACGACGCGTTATTATCGCGCTGGGCCTCTGGAAATTGACAAGTGGAAAATTGGCCCTCCCTGCAAAGTATCAATATTGTGGAGGGCCACTGAAAATTGACAATCATCATTTAAATCTTCTCCCCGCTGCGCTAGTGACCGGAATGACGGTGTTTTACGACTGGAACTTAAAATAGCCATAACTTCTTACCCGGTTATCAGATTTAGACGAATCTTATATCGTTGAAAATCTAACTCAATTTCCTACGTAATGGAAAGTCTAAATCTAAAGAATTCCACAAAAAATAATTAATATTCATCTTGTAAGCTGTCCCTTAACATTCTAGGGATGGATTCTAGCTAGAAAAGGTACGGGGTATTACACAGTTTAGCTTCTGCTATAACCAACCCACCATGAATGACTTTAATGTCACCAACTGGATAGACACTTGATCGAGAATTAGAAATTATTCGTTCAATATTTTCACCTCTTGGGGTACCCTAATTTCTCAATGCCTATGGGCGAGTTGGATAACAAGGAATAACAATCTCTTTAATAACAAGAAAGACCACATTTCTTGTGCCCAGGACGTTAACCAACCTATAGAGTACGACCTCTTAATTGAGTCTAGTAAGAGACCTAAGAAAAGTTATATTCAGATTAAGGTGAAATGGGATCCACCCCACAAGGGCACTTACAAATTACGTACTAATAGAGCAGTGAGTATTAGGATTTGGAAGAGTTTTTAGGGATCATGAAGGCAATTAAGTCTTAGGATTCTATGAATAATTATCTCTTGCAACTCCGGTGCAATTTGAAGTTCTAGCCCTTAGAAGAGGCTTAATATTTACTGTTGCAAATGGCCTTGTCTGCTTGGAAATCAATATGGATGCTCTCGAAGACATCCAAATGCTTACTAATGAAAATGCACAATATAGTAACATCTTATTTGAATGTAGGTCATTGTTGATAGAGCTCCAGGCTGCTCAACCTACTCACATCTATAAGGAACAAAATGAAATTGCAGATGCACTAGCAAGAGATGGCATTAATGCCATAGTTTTTGATTTTCCATGCATCCTCTCCTCCCCACCTATGGTATTATTTATGTAGTACAAGCGGACACGTTAGGCGCTATTAGTGTAAGAACTATTAAGCAAAACTCTCTTCATCTAGTAAGTCGGGATGTGACTACTAATACTATTATTAAAACTACCTTATCTCATCCTGTTGGGACTACCCCACTGTAATACCTTAATTTTCTTAATTAATTATCCTATTAACCAAAATAAAAACTTTCAAATAATCAGTAAAGTGGTCATTTAGTAGCTGATTAAAATTATGAGATATTAATAATGCATGTATTAATTATGTAGGCATTAGGTATGTGGGTATTAGTTATGTCACCGTTCAGTCTCTACTCTGCATAAGATATATATCAATTCTCTCATAATTTATACATGTACTATGGTTATGCAAATTTTTAAAATGCAAATTAACCGCCGTATGAAAACAAAGCATGCAGCAAGGCTTCGCAAACTCAATCGGGCATCTTCGATCCTCTTTTATGATGATGAATAGAACTGTTACACCGCATAAGTCTTTGGAAGCAAACAATCATAAAAAAGAAAAATAGAGAGGCAGTCTAAGTAGAGCTAAAGTAAGAACATGGCCAATCTTGTGTATTCAATCTAGTGCTCTCACTTGCCCCCAGAAGAAACATGTGAAGAATACCTTATTCCCTTGATCGCCGACTTGTTCGATAGATTGAGGAAGGCCAAGTTCTTCATGAAGGTAGCTTTGCAGTCAGAGTACTATCGAGTGCATATTGTTGAGGGTGAACATATTTCTTTTCTCTTGGGTTGGCTTTGGAAGTTCCCGTTGTGCATCCTGCCGGATCATTTTCTTCTGATTATCTCTTTTTAGCCAAACTATTAGCTTCTGTGACTAATTTTATACATTAATAACTTTTTCACTATCTAGCTACCAAACATTGTATAATTTATACAAAAATTAATACATAAATAACTTACTTCTTTACAAGCTACAACACAATCCCAAAAAGAGTACTTACAAGCCTCTTAGGCCTCCGTAAAAGATTTTAAAAGCAAGAACGATGGTACAAGATATTTCTCTAGCAACACCTTGAAAAAGATTGGTGCTGGGAAATTTAAGTGACAACCAACAATATTACTTGATCTAAATTTGGTGGAGTGGTGATTAAAGAAAACAAGTATTGAATAGTTCAATGTTTGTGAATACATTAACTCATGCTACAGTCCTCTTTCTTCGTCCCAAAATCAAGATTCCTACTGAAAATTTTGGCTACAAATAGGGTCGGCAATGATAAAAGAGGAGACTTGTAGATGAATTTGAGTATATTTTAATAACAGATGAATAATCTTGTGAAAATTCACTTAGGGTCATTATGGTAATTTGCCTTTAGGCTAAACGTAATTTAATAGTATGCATTAGACTTTTGCAAAGGTTAGAGGGAATTTTGGATCAAAATGATATTAAATGAGGGACAAATTCAAATCCAACAAATGGATTTGTCTGAATTTTTATTACCAAAATGGTAAAGACGCATGGACAATAGAGCACCTTTCAGTGTAATTTACACATTTAAAAATAGAGATTCATTAAATTTATTTACACTGAAGGTGCTCTTATAGTCATGAGCCTTCAGTGAATTTTTTAAATTTTCAAGAAAGGCTCATTTTTTTTAATACCCTTTTAATATTTTGCTATTCAAAAATCTGAAAAAACTGTTATTTTCTGAACTGATAGGATAATAGAAGACAACTTTTTCACACCCCAAAGGCTCATGTTCATCCATGCACTTTCAAGCAAATTATAAAAAAGTCATTAAGTAAAGAGTCTTCCCCACAAATGATTCTTGTATATCTTCAACATTATTTTCCCGTTTCTCTCTATATATGGACATGTTATACTTTGTCATTATTAAGTGAGATAAAAAAATTTATAAGAAATTGTTGGAAGAAAATCCTAAAGAAGAAAGGTTACTTTAATGAAAAAATAGTATAAACTCATAAAATTTTTATCCAAATTTTAGCTTGGGGCTCCTCACTTAATATAACATGATATAAGTGAAATAAAATGTCATGCTTAAATTATCTTTTTAGTCAACTTCAGTTGAAGAAAAATTATTTAAACTATTGACACATTCTAAAATCTTACAAATAATATGACTAAAATATATCTTTTAATTCATAATAACAACTGAAAAATTAAAAACAAACAAATATCATAAAGTACATAATATAACGTTAAAAATAAAAAAACATTTTAGTTATTGCCAACGACTAATATTTGCATGTTCTTGGTTCGAACAACTACATTTGTAGTTTGTAATTTGCTTAAGGGTATCTTTGTAATTTGCTTGAAGGGGCATTGATGGACATGAGTCTTTAGGGTGAGAAATAAGTTGTACCCTGTTGTCCCATCAGTTCAGAAAATGATAGCTTTTTTCAGATTTTTGAATAACAAAATAAATATTGAAGGTTCATTAAAGAAAATGAGATTTTCTTTCAAATGTGAAAAAATCACCAAAAGCTCATTACTATAAGAGCACGTTCAGCGTAAATATATTTAACATACCGTTTATTTTAAAATGTGAAAATTTCACACTAAAAGTGCTCCATTGTTCATGTGTTTTCACTATTTTGGTCATGAAAATTCTGACAAATCCATTTATTAAATTTCTCCCTCGTTCAACATCATTTTGATCCAGAATTTGATTAGGGGCTTACAAAATTATTGCCTATTCTTCTTCTTCCTTTTTTACTGAAGAAAAATATTCAACGTCCTGAGAATTTAGTAGTTTATTAATTTATCTGAACTTGTATCTTGTTGGTGATAATTTAATTTTTTCATCTATATAATTTTAAAAAGTTAAATATTCAACATCTAGCAAATTTTATGCAATTACCTAATCACTCGATTTTTGTATTTGTGGTTCACTTTAATGACCTAAGAACATTTGTATGTTGGGTATAAACTATTTTTGACTTGTTGGTATTGTGATTTAGGTTTAGGAGATTTGAGAAGTTCGAACGTGTGTTGCAGAATAAAGTGAAACCAAAAAAATAGTGAAAAATTAATTCATGCCACAGTTTAATTTATCTGTTATAAAATAAAATAACGGAGTAAATAAATTGAGGAATGGATAGTGAAGCTTTTTATTGATATCTGATCTATGTATAAAATGAAATAAAGACATGCCTTTTTTAGGCAATTTTGCCTACACTACAATCAATTAGAATTGTAAGTTCATGTATGAAAGTATTCATTTGAAGACTTTGCAGAAAATGGGAGAATACATCCACACTACTCAATATTTCTTAACACCCCCTGGATGTCTAACACAAAATTAAAAAAAACTTTAATAATGCATATCTTGTAATATACATTTTATTTTTCAACTTCCTTATTAAAAAACTTATCAAGGAAAATCCAATGAGACAAAATCTTGACTAAGGAAAAAGAGTGCAGTGTGTATTTACTCCCCCTGATTAAAGCATTACTTACCATCTCGGAGATGTCGCATTCCAATCTTGTTTATCATTTTCTCGAGTGTTGAAGTTGACAATCCTTTGGTGAACAAGTATGCTAAATTGTCACTTGAACGAACCTGTCGAACGTCGATATCACCATTCTTTTAGAGTTTATGTGTGTTGAAAAATTTTGGCAAAATGTGCTTCGTTCTATCTACTTTTATGAATTCACCCTTTAATTGCACTTTGCATGCTGCATTATCTTCATATAAAATCGTGGGTACTTTGTTGCATTCCAGACCATATTTTCCTCGAATGAGATGTACCATGGATCTCAACTATAGACATTCTCGGCTTGCTTTATGAATAGCTATTATATCCGCATGGTTTGATAAAGTGGCCACAATAGACTGCTTTGTAGATCTCCAACATATGGAAGTACCCCTACATATGAATACATAGCCTGTTTGAGATCGAGCTTTGTGTGGATCAGATAAATACCCTGCATCCGCATAACCAACAAGATTGAGACTACAATCTTTAGCATAAAATAGGCCCATATCGGTAGTCCCTTTTAGACACTGCAATATGTGTTTGATTCCATTCCAATGCCTCCTAGTAGGATCAGAACTATACCTTGCTAACAAATTAACATAAAAGGCTATATTAGGCCTTGTAGAGTTAGCAAGATACATTAGTACACCGATTACACTAAGTTATGGTACTTCAGGACCAAGAATTTTCTCATTCTTTTCTTGAGGCCGGAATGGATCCTTAGTCACATCAAGTGATCGAACAACCATTGGAGTACTTAATGGATGTGTTCCATCCATATAAAATATTTTCAAAACCTTTTCTGTGTAGGTAGATTGATGGACAAAGATACCGTTTGTCAAATGCTCAATTTGCAAACCAAGACATAATCTTGTTCATCCAAGATCTTTCATCTCAAATTCCTTCTTTAAATAGTCAATTGCCTTTTGAAACTCTATTGTAGTTCTAATAAGATTTATGTCATCAACATAAACAACAAGTACAACAAACTCTGATGTTGTTTTTCTTATAAAAACACATGGGCTAATTTCATTATTTATATAACTTTCTTTAGATAAATACTTACTAAGAAGGTTATACCACATACGTCCAGATTTCTTTAAACCATATAATGATCTCTCCAATTTAATTGAATACATTTCTCGAGATGCCTCATGCATTTTATATGCTTCAAGAATTTTCATGTATATCTCATTATCAAGTGATCCATAAAGATAGGTTGTAACCATATCCATCAAATGCATTTCAAGCCTCTCATGAATAGTGAAACTAATGAGATAACGCAGTGTTATTCCATCCATAACTAGTGAGTATGTCTCTTCATAATCGACACCAGGTCTTTGTGAAAATCCTTGTGCAAAAAGGTGTGTGAATACCCTAAAAATCCAAACCCATGTTAGCGCCATGTTTTAAGTCATGCATAGTACATTATGGTTCTTTGATAGTTTTATGATTTAGTTTGATATATATTAAGATCTCAAATAATTTTTAGCTGTTAGACAAATCAAAATATTCCTTACCAATTGAATTTTCGATAGGAATGTTGCTTTAGTAAAATTAAAATGAGCATATCTTTTTCTATACTCAGAATTTTCCAACTCAAGACACACCAAATGATATTAAATTGAACTAGCTTTCAAACGATACCAATTTTGCCCAAATCTGATACTCGGGTGAGAAGTTATGGCACTTTTAGTGCAGAAAAGTAGTCCAACGCGATAGGGCCACATCGCAGTGATGGCCAAATTAACGTTTTTCATTTTTCAGTGTACTATCTCAATAAGCACCGTGTCGCACCAATGTGCTATTTTGCGTTTGTCCTTTTCTAGTGTATCATTGTGGTGGCTCCGCATCGCGCCAAGGGCCAAATTCGTGTTCAGTGGGGTACAACGATGGTGCCGTATCGCGTCAAGGTTCCAGTTTGGGATGTTTCCTTTTCCATTGTCCCAAATCGATTGCACCACATCGCATCGAGTGTCAAAATTGGGATTTTGAGTTTAGTTTTGCGTTTTAATTCGCAAGGGCATTTAAGTCCTTTTCCCTCACCCCATTCAGTCTAAACACGGGATTTAAGTCCCAAAGAGCACTAATTGCTCATTATTTTCACAATTTACTCAAATTAAAGTAGCCTCTTTTAATAACAAACCCTAGCCTTCAAAATTCAAGATCAAATCTTAAGAATTCACTGTCAATTCTCACGAATTCATCAACCAAGGTATGTTAAGTGTTCATCCATGGGTTCCTTTCACCCATGGAGTCCAAATATCCAAGTTCTAATTCAAAGTTGTGATCTTTACAAGTTATTATGATTTTAAATTAGAATTTTAACCATGAATTCCAATAAATTATAATTTTTTACCATGTTTACATGAAATTGTTGTTGTTATTAAACCCCATGTGTTTTAATGTTGATATTCACTGATTTAAATCATAATTAGTGATCATGATGATAGAACCATGCTATTTCTACAAGATTTAAACTATTTCGATGCTTAGCTTAAACTATGAATATCAAGTATTTGATGTAATGCCTACAAGAAAGAATTTTGAAAGAAGCTTTCATATTATGTACCCCAAGTTTTAGTACTATTTTACTATTAATTCTATCAAGTCCTGAAGGTTATGAATATCCAAAAATATAGTTGTTTACTTAGTCAGTTCAGTTGGGAGTAAAATTTATCACCGAGCAAACCCAGGGATGGGGGCTTACCTACCAATTAAGGGTGCAACCTTAGTAGCAGTCCCTGCATTCCAGAACTATGTAGCCAGTGTGGGTTGAGATGTTAACTTGCCAATTGAGGGTTGATCTTATACGGATACCTTCCAGTTTAGGGTAACCCTTAGTCCTTTGGGACAACACTTTAGTAGATCCACATAGCCAGTGTTAGTACCTGTGGCACGGTACTAACACCCTTCCAATTGGGGTCATAGGTTAGACCCTAAATTGCTTATTTGGGGCATGTCGGTTAGATGATAGCTCCCACAGTCTCAGTACAGTAATAAGCTCAGTAATTTAGTTTCAGTTGTTTGACCATAACATACAGATAGTAGTGTTTTAGTTTTCAGATTTTAGTATCTCAGTTTATAGATTATATTCATAATATGTTTTATGCTTGGTCACACATCTTCAGCATTTACAAATTTCATGTATCTTCAGTACTTATAAATTTCATGCATTCTATTTAGTATTTCATGTTATTTATTCAATCAGTTAGTATTTATGCACATAAAACCATGTATATCAGTCTGCCTCATATAGCATACCATTACATTCAAAGTACTGATCGCATACTCTTTTCTTACGCTATGATGTATCATATCATAGGTTTGGATGCTCAATTCCCGGATCATGCATAGACTTTCCAGATTATCAACCATAGCAGTGGTGAGTCCTCATAGTTCGAGGATAGGCTATATTTACTTTCATGTTTTTAGTTTAGTAGTTAGTTGGAGTTAGTTTGGGCCTATCCCATCAACTCATATTCAGTCAGTTTTAGAGGCTTTTGGACATTTCAGAAAGATAGTCAGTTTTTTCATTATTTTATCAGTTTCAGACAGTTGTATTCAGATTATTATTTCCAGATTCATGATTCAAAAAAGTTTTAAACCTTAAGGCATCTTCAGTTATTCTATATTTGTTATTTTGTTATTATTATTCAGTGCTCACAGCAAGTACTAGCTCTTGGGTTAGCTTGTGGTCTGTCGGGATCATAAGCACCATGTGGCACCTAGGGTGTACTCTCATGGCGTTATAAACTTGGTATCAGAGTCTAAGGTTTTAAAGGTTCCTAGGAAGTCTAAAATTCGCGTCAAGTAAAGCTTTGTTCGTGGGTGTGAAGCGTGGCACACTTATGGGCAAGAGGCTATAAGGCATTTTAGGAAAAGTTTCCTTCTTTTAGTGTTCATGTCATGCGACTAAGCATGAGCTCATGTTAAACTCTCTGTCTAATCTATTCTCCTTTCCATTTATAAAATATGTCTCCCAGAAAGACAAACAAAAGAAGAAACGTAAACCAGCCAACACATTTACCCATTCAAGAAGATCCCCTGAATGAGCATGTTTCTCATGCTGATTTCAAAGTTGCATTCACTACTCTAACTCACTCTATAGTGGCTTAGAATGCTCATCCAATCACTGTTCTGGCCAACCCAGTGGCCAATACTACTGCAGCTAGAATTTGGGACTTTACCCGAATGAATCTTCCTCTGTTCTTAGGATCTAAATCTGAAGAGAATCTACAGGAATTCTTAGATATGGTGCAGAAGGTAACAGACATTGTGGGGGTGACTAATAGTGAGAGTGCTGAGCTATCTGCCTATCAGTTGCAAGATGTAGGTCATACGTGGTTCAAGCAGTGAAAGGTAGATAGAGGCACAGATGCAAAGCCTATAAATGGGAAGAGTTTGCTGCAACCTTCTTAGATAGGTTCTTTCCATTGGAGTTGATAAAATCCAAGGTGTTAGAGTTTATTAACTTGAGGCAGGGAAACATGAGCGTGAAGGAGTATTCCCTCAAGTTTACTCAGTTAGCTAGGTATGCTCCTCATGTGGTAGCTGATAGTAGGACTAAGATGAGTAAGTTCGTGTATGGTGTATCTGATAGTGTGGTCAAGGATTTTAGGACTGTAATGTTGATTAAGGATATGAACTTGTCTAGGCTTATGGTCCATACTCAACAAATTGAGGAGTAGAAGACTAAGGAGAGGGAGAGGAAGAATAAAAGGGCTAGAATGAGTAGCTTTAATTTCAATCAGCCAAGGTCAGAAGGTGGTAACCGTCCTCAGTTTCATCAGAAATCTTTAGCCCTAGCTCCATCTTCAGCCAGTGCTCCCATGCCCAAATTCAAAAATAATAATCGAGATAGGGCGCCAGGCTCTAAGTCCCAAGGCAGTGTTAACAATGGTCGTATAAATCCTCTTAGCCAAAAATATGGTAGAAACCATCTAGGTGTTTGTAGAGATGGTAATGATGTATGTTTTGGGTATGTCAATCTAGGCCATAAAGTTAGAGATTATCCAAAAAGTGGTCAGCAGGGTTAGTCTAGTCGTCCCCTAGTTTCAGTCAGCTGCCCGACTCATCAGGGTATCACTTCTAGTGCTACCAGTGGCCAGCGTCCAACAGATTGTATTCCCTTCAATCCTGATAGGATTAGGAAAATTCTACTAGTGTGGTTATTGGTATGTTGCAAGTCTTTTATTTATATGTTTATGCTTTATTAGACCCTGGAGCTTCTCTTTCTTTTGTAACCCCATATATAGCCATCAACTTCGAAGTTAGTCCTAAAATCTTAGCAGAGTTTTTTTCAGTAGCTTCCCCAGTAGGTGTCTCTATTGTAGCTAGGTTGGTATATAGGAACTTTTCTATCATAATATCTCAAAAAGTTACTTCAGAAGACCTTGTAGAGTTAGAGATAACAGATTTTGACATTATTCTCAACATAGATTGGCACCACTCATGTTATGCTTCAGTTGATTGTAGAAATAGAGTAGTTCATTTTTAGTTTCCAAATGAACCAGTCCTTGAATGGGGGGTAGTACTACAGCTCTTAGGGGCCAGCTTGTTTCATACCTTAGAGCGAGAAAGATGATATCCAAGGGGTGTATTTATCATTTTTTTCGAGTCAAAGACTCTAATTATGAGACTCCTAATCTTGAGTCAGTTTTAGTAGTGAGGGAATTTTCAAATGTGTTCCCTAAAGACTTCTTTGAAGCTCTCCCCGAAAGGGACATCGACTTTGAAATAGACCTTTTTCTAGATACTCAGCCTATCTTTATTCCGCCATATAGAATGGCTCCAGCCAAACTTAGAGAATTAAAAAAATAGTTGAAAGATCTCCTAGATAAGGGTTTTATCAGGCCCAACCTCTTCATAGGGCGCACCAGTTCTGTTCGTGCATAAGAAAGATAGTTCTCTTAGAATGTGTATTGACTACCATCAGTTGAACAAAGTCATAATAAAAAACAATACCCACTTTCCAAAATTGATGACTTGTTCTACCAACTTCAGAGTGCCAGTTACTTTTCTAAGATAGACCTTAGATTCGACTATCATCAGCTCAGATTCAGAGAATATGACATTCCAAAAATAGCTTTCAGAACTCGGTATGGTCACTTCGAGCTTCTAGTCATATACTTTTGTCTCACGAATGTCCTAGCAGCCTTCATGGACTTGATGAACAGGGTGTTCAAACAGTACTTGACATTTTCATAATTGTCTTTATTGATGACATTCTTGTCTACTCCCGTAATGAAAATGATCATGCAGACCACCTCAGAATAGTATTGCAGACTCTTAGAGCCCATCATTTGTTCTCTAAGTTCAGTAAGTGTAAATTTTGGTTAAGATTAGTAGCTTTCCTCGGCCATATTATTTTCAGTATGGCATTAGAGTCTATCCTTGAAAGAACTAGGCGGTGAGAAACTAGCCTAGACCCATCTCTCCATTAGATATCAGGAGTTTTTTAGGTTTGGCTAGCTATTACCAGCGGTTTGTTGAAGGGTTTTCATCTATTGCATCCCCCATGTTTGGATTGACTCAGAAGAAAGTTATGTTTCAGTGGTCAGATTCTTGTGAGAAGAGTTTTCAGTAGTTGAAGACTCGACTCACCACAACCCCAGTTTTGACATTGCCAAATAGTTCAGATGGGTTTGTTGTGTACTATAATGTTTTCGGAGTTGGTTTGGGGTGTATTTTGATGCAATAGGGTAAATTCATTGCTTATGCCTCTAGACAGCTTAAGCCCAATGAAAAGAATTATCCCACCCATGATCTTGAGTTAGCAGCTATTGTGTTTGCCTTAAAGATTTGGAGGCATTATTTGTATGGGGTGAATGTTGATGTGTTCATAGATTACAAAACCTTGTAGTATATGTTTTTGCAGACGGATTTGAATCTGCATTAGAGGAGATGGTTAGAATTGTTGAAAGATTATGATATAAGTATTTTGTATCATCCAAGCAAGGTCAATATAGTGGCAGACGCCCAAAGTAGATTGTCTATGGGTAGTGTTATTCATGTTAAGGGTGATAAGAAGAAGTTAGTTCAGGAAGTTCATCAGCTTGCCAGGTTAGTTGTTCGTTTGGTTGATTCAGCTGAGGGTAGTATTTGGGTTCAGAACAGTTCAAAATCTTTTTTGGTTGTCGGAGTGAAAGAAAATCAGGATAGGGATCCTAGTTTGGTAAAGTTGAAGAAGTCAGTCAAAGGTCAGAAAGTAGAGGTTTTCTCCAATGGAGGAGATGGTGTGTTGCGTTGCTAGGGTAGACTGTGTGTGCCGTATGTTGATGAGTAGAGACAGCAAATTCTTGCAAAAGAGCATGGTGCGCGTTACTCGATTCATCTATAGGCCACAAAAATGTATCGCGATCTACAGAAAATCTATTGGTGGAGTGGGATGAAGAAGGATATTGCATAGATTATGGCAAAGTGCTCTACTTGTCATCAGGTTAAGATTGAGCATCAGAAGCCTGGTGGGTCTATGCAGGAGTTCAGTATTCCTCCTTGGAAGTAGGAGGTAGTCAACATGAATTTTGTGATAGGTTTTTCTCGTACTCGTCAGTAGCATGATTCAATTTGGTCCATTATAGAAAGGATGACCAAATTAGCCCATTTCTTTCCAGTTTATACTCCTTATTCAGGCGAGGACTATGCCAAGCTCTATATTAGAAAGTTTGTTAAGTTTTATGGAATTCCGTTGTCCATCATTTCAGACAGAGGTACTCAATTTACCTCTCACCTTTGGAAAGCATTTTAGAAAGGTCTATGTACCCAAGTTCACCTCAGTATAGCTTTTCACCCTCATATAGATGGTCAGGTAGAGAAGACTATTCAGACGCTTAAGGTTACGTTGAGAGCATTTGCAGTTGACTTTAAGGGCAGTTGGGATAGCCATTTACCTTTGATTGAATTCGCATATAATAACAACTATCATTCCAATATTTAGATGGCTCCGTTTGAGGCTCTATATAAAAGGAGATGTAGATCTTCGATTGGTTGGTTTGAAGTAGGAGAAACCGCTTTGATAGGGCTTGGCTTGGTGTTTGATGCCTTAGAGAAAGTATAGTTGATTAGGGAGAGGCTTTAGGCAGCCAAGAGCCGACAGAAATCTTATACATATGTGAGAAAGAAAGATCTTGAGTTTGAGATTGGTGATTTTGTATATTTGAAGATCTCTCCCATGAAGGGAGTGAAGAGGTTTGGTAAAACTGGGAAGCTTAGTCCTCGATATGTTGGCCCTTACAGAATTATGATCCGATTCAGAAAGGTGGCTTATGAGATTGAGTGCCTGCAGACTTAGCATTAGTTCACCCAGTGTTTTATGTCTCCTTTCTAAAGAAGTGTATTGGAGACCCAGCAGTTGTCGTTCCCTTAGAAAGTGTAGATGTTTAGAACAACCTTTCTTACGAAGAGATTCCAAGCAAAATCCTTGATTAACAAATTTGTAGACTAAGGAACTAAGAAGTTCCCCTAGTCAAAATTCTTTGGTAGAATTAGTTCGTTGAGGGAGCCACTTGGGAAGCAGAAGTAAATATGCGGACCAAGTATCCTCAACTTTTCTATGCAAACTCAGATTCAGTTTAAGGCAACAATTTTCTTAGAATTCCTTTTTTCCATGCTCAGTTTCAGCTTCATATCATTCTCATGTCAATCATGCATTCACGGAACTAGTTCAGTCATGCGTCATGTTTCAGACTCAGCCATGTAATTATTTTTTCATCACATGTATTCAGCATGTAATCTCAGTTCCTCAATGTTTCCAGCTTAACCAATCTCATTCGAGGATGAATGTTCCTAAATGGGAGATATTGTAATATCTTAAAAATTCAAACCCATGTTGGTGCCATGTTTCAAGCTCATGCATAGTACATTATAATTCTTTGACAGTTTTATGAGTTAGTTTTATGTATATTAAGGTCTCAAATAACTCCCAGTTGTTAGACAAATCAAAATATTCCTTACCAATTGAATTTTCGATAGGAATGTTGCTTTAGTCAACTTCAAATGAGCATAGATTTTGCTATACTCATAATTTTCCATCTCAAGACCCACCAAATTATAGTAAATTGAATAATCTTTCCAACGATACCGATTTTGCCCAAATCTGATACTCGGGTGAGAAGTTATGGCACTTTTAGTGCAGAACAGTAGTCTAACGCGATAAGGTTGCTTTACAGTGATGGCCAAATTCACGTTTGACATTCTACAGTGTGATATCGCGATAAGCACCGCATCACGCCGATGTGTTATTTTGCATTCATCCTTTTCCAGTGGATTATCGCAATAGCGCCGCATCGAGCCAAGGGCCAAATTTGCATTCAGTGGGGTACCGCGATGGCGTTGCATTGCGCCAAGGTTCTAGTTTGGAATGGTCCCTTTTCCAGTGTCCCAACATGATTGGACCGCATCGCATCGGGTGTTAAAATTGGTATTTTGAGTTTAGTTCTGCGTTTTAATTCCCAAGGGCATTTAAGTCCTTTTCCCTCACCCCATTCTAAACACGGGATTTAAGTCCCAAAGAGCACTAATTGCTCATTATTTTCACAATTTACTCAAATTAACGTATCCCTCTTTCAAGAACAAACCCTAGACTTTAAAATTCAAGATTAAATATCACGAATCCACCATCAATTCTCATGAATTCATCAATCCAGGTATGTTAAGTGTTCATCTATGGGTTCTTTTCACTCATGGAGTCCAAGTATCCAAGTTTTAATTCAAAGTTGTGATCTTTACAAGTTATTATGATTTTAAATTGTGATTTTAACCATGAATTCCCATAAATTGTAATTCTTTACCATGTTTACATGAATTGTTGTTGTTATTAAACCCCACGTCTTTTAATGTTAATATTCACTGATTTAAATCATAATTAGTGATCATGATGATAAAACCATGCTATTTCTACAAGCTTTAAACTATTTTCATGCTTACCTTAAACTATGAATATCAAGTGTTTGATGGAATGCCTACAAGAATGAATTTTGAATGATGCTTTCATATTATGTCCCCCAAGTTTTAGTACTATTTTACTATTAATGCTATCGAGTCCTGGGGGTTATGAATACCCGAAAACATAGTTGTTTACTTAGTCTCAGTATCTTCAAAATAGTTTCAGAATATGTTATGAGCATTATCAGTTCAGCCAGTTATCATAATCAGTTAATTTTTGAACAGTTCAACATTCTGAGTCAGTTCAGTTAGGAGTAGGATTTAGCACTGAGCAAACCCAGGGATGGGGTATCACCTTCTAGTTGAGGGTGAAACCTTAGTAATAGTCCTTGTATTCCAGAACTACGTAGCCAGTGTAGGTTGAGTGTTAACCTGCCAGTTGAGGGTTGATCTCATACGGGTACCTGCCAGTTGAGGGTAACCCTTAGTCCTTCGAGACAGCACTTTAGTGGATCCACACAACTAGTGTTAGCACTCGTGGCACGGTACTAAAATCCTTCCAACTGGGGTCACCCCAAATTGCTCATTTGGGGCATATCGGTTAGATGATAACTCTCACAGTCTCAGTTTTGTAATCAGCTCAGTAAGGCAGTTTCAGTTGCTTGACCATACCATACAGATATCAGTAATTCAATTATTAGATTTTAGTATCTCAATTTACAAATTATATTCAGAATATATTTTATGCTTGGTCACGCATCCTCAGTATTTACAAATTTCACACATCTTCAGTACTTACAGATTTCATGCGTTCTATTCAGTATTCATGTTATTTATTCAGTCAGTTACTATTCATGCACATGAAACCATGTATATCAATTTACCTCATTTAGCAAACAAGTACATTAAAAGTATTGATCACATACTCTTTTCTTACGCTTGATGTATCATATCATAGGTTCAGACGCTCAGTTCTCGGATCACTCATAAACTTTCCAGATTATCAGCCGTAGCAGTGGTGGTCCTCATAGTTCGAGACAGGCTATATTTACTTTTATATTTTCAGTTTAGTAGTTAGTTGGAGTTAGTTGGGGCATGTCCTATCAACTCATATTCGGTCAGTTTTAGAGGCTTTAGAACATTTCATACAAACAGTCAGTTTTGTCATTATTTTATCAGTTTCAGACAATTATCTTTAGATTGTTGTTTCAAGATTCATGATTCAGAAAAGTTTTATTATTTAAAACCTTATGGCATCTTAAGATATTCCGCATATGTTATTTTATTATTATTATTTTGTGCTCACAACAGGTACCAGCTTATGGGTTAGCTTGTGGTCTCTCAGGACCGTAAGCACCATGTGGCACCTAGGGTGTACTCTCGGGGCGTTACAACGTGCCTTATATCTTTTTATTTTATTTTTCTCATTTTCTTTACGTATAAAGACCCATTTATAGCCAACAGTCTTAATACCATTTGGTGTTTGAACAATAGGTCCAAAAATCTCACGCTTGACAAGTGAATTCAACTCATATTGAATTACTTCTTACTATTTTGGCCAGTCATTTCTTTATTGACATTCTGTGACAGACTGAGGTTCGAGATCCTAACTATCTTGCATAGTTCACCAATATTTTTGATCGATTTAAATTAGTTTCACCATCACTTGTATTTGTGGATAATTTCTTATTTTCTTGAGGTTCAGGCTCATTAATTCCTTCATGGGTACAAAATTGTTCAAATCTTGAACTTTCATATGAGATTCTTTCGTAGTGTTATATTGACCATTTATTTTTATTTTTCTAGGATTTTGATCCTTAGAACCCAATGGTCTACCACGCTTCAGGCATGCTTTGGACTCGTTATCGACGACACTTGTAGATGGTCCTACAGGGACCTCAATTCGTATTGGGACATTTATGTAGGAATGTATGATTTTGTAATCCTTTTTAAATCTGTAAATACATTCTGCATTTGATTTGTAATTTTTTGCAAATGAATAATCTTTTGTACTTTTTTCTCATAAATAGAAGCATACGGATCAAGATGATATAGAGATGGATATTCCACAAAATTTATCTTTTGATTTCATTATTTTCTCCCCCTAATTTTGGAAAAACATTCTCATCAAACTAATAATCTACAAATCAAGCAGTAAACATATCTCCAGTTAATGATTCAAGGTAGCAAATAATAGTGGGTGATTCAAACCCAACACATATTCCTAACCTTCTTTGGGGGCCTATCTTTGAGCGGTGTGGTGGCATAACAGGCACATACACAGCACATAAAAAATTCTCAAATGAGATATATTAGGGTTTTGACCCAAAAACAATTGTAACAGAGAAAATTTATGATAATTTATCGATCTGAGATGAACAAGTGTTGCAGCATATAAAATAGCATGACCCCAAATAGAGGTGGGCAACTTAGTTTTCATAAGAAATGGTCTTGCTATCAATTGCAAATGTTTAATTAATAACTCAGCAAGGTCATTTTGAGTGTGAACATGCGCTATAGGATGTTTAATTTTTATCCCAATTGATAAGCAATAATCATTAAATGCTTGGAATGAAAATTCTGCAGCATTATCAAGGCGAATAGACTTGATTTGATTATCGGAAAACTATGCCCATAATCATATTATTTGTGCCAATAATTTTGTAAATGCCAAGTTGCGAGATGACAATACGCAGACATGGGACCATTTAGAAGAATCGTCTATTAAGACCATGAAATATCGAAATGACCAGTAGGTGGGTGAATAGGTCCACAAATATCCCTTTGTATACATTCTAAGAACGCAGGGAATTCAATACCAACCTTAGTTGGTGATCGCCTCACAAATAACTTGCCTTGATAACAGGCAGTATAAGAAAATTCATTATAGGAAAGAACCTTCATGTTCTTTAATGGATGCCCATTTGAATTTTCTATAATTCGTCTTAGCATTATAGATCCAGGATGTCCCAATCGATCGTGCCAAAGTTTAAAGATATTGGAATTAGCAAACTTTGGGTTTACTATAGAATGTACCTCAATCAAACTAATATTTATCCAATACAAGCCAGAAGATAAAGCGGGGAACTTTTTTATAAGACATGTCTGCCCAGAGATATTTTTGGTAATACCAAGATATTTATGATTTACTTCATCCATTGTCTTGATATGATAACCATTTTCACGGATATCTTTAAAACTCAACAAGTTTCTCCGACACTTAGGAGAAAACATAACATTATTTATGATGAGTTTAGCTCCCTTAGGCAAAATTATAATGGCTCTTCCGAAGCCTTCAATCAAATTAGTACTGCCAGAAATAGTAGTCACATTTATTTTGCCTATATTTAAATGAGAAAAATATTTCTCGTTTTTAAATATTTTGTGTGTTGTACCAGAATGAATTAAGCAAATGTCTTCATAATTGCATAACTTTTTTTGAAAATTGTCCATATATTCAAATAAAATAACATACACAAAGTAAATATATATTAAATATTAATTGTGAATAAACTACAAAGTCAACACTTAGTAGTTTAATAAATTTGTGCAATTAAATGAATGATGTTCACTTTTATGATAAAGATTGATAGAAAGTCACAAGTACAAAGATTCCTTTTTCATATACTTGTTGAGAAAACAATATCAATACTAACATTTAGTCCATGTTAAAGAAAATTTATAAGTAATTTGATTTAATGTTTCTCTATAAACATAACTCGGTGAACTATATTTTATGATGTCCAAAAGATGCAAGAATTAAGACTATAATTTAATGAGCAAATTTTTTTCTTTCTTTTCGTTAGCAGATAGCACATTGCAATATTAAAATATGATAAGATCAAACCAAAAATAAATTAATAAGAAACTTACGATAATATGACTAAAATAAAAATACTAATAAAATAGAACAACTACTCATAAATAAATATTTATTCATTGTACTACTATTGCTAACAAACATTAAAAGTTGTTCACTCTTCCATAGCCACAGAACCATCACCAATCAGGTGATCTATCTTTCTCTCAGGATGCTCGAAGAAATCTGCTACATCTAAGTGAGTAACGTCAACATGATTTTCAGAGATAAAATTAGCTTCAGGATTTTTCTCTTTTCTCTTTAGTAATGCTTGATAAAGCTCAACCAAGTATTTGAGAGTACGACGGTCATGCGCATAGTATCTTTTTGCACATTATCAAAAACAAACACATGTTTTTCATGCTTCATGTTTCTCATTCTTTTCTTGTTCCTTTTGACGGATCCATTTATTTGATGAGTGACTAACACCAGGAATATTATTTCTTTCTTGACCATAATTATAGCCACAACCATGTCTGCGACCAGATCCACGACCATTTCCATGCCTAGCATGGTGGGCGTACACCTCATTCACTTTAGAAAATGGTGTAGATCCAGTAGGTCGAAGCTCGTGATTTTTCATTAAAAAATTATTATTTTGTTTAGCCATAAGAAGGCGAGAACTTAGTTCAGAATATTTCTTGAAACCTTTCTCTTGATATTGCTGTTGCAAGAGCACATTCGAGGCATGAAAGGCGGAGAGTATTTTTTCCATCATATCAACATCATTATGTAACGCCCCAAAAATAGGTCTCGAGATGTCACACGATGCTCAAGACTATGAGTAGCCTTAAGCTAACACTATAAGCCTTCAACTACATCTGAAGCTCATAATAAAGGAAATATGAACATGATATCAAGCTAATATGCAGAATTCTATTTGATAACACTAGACTCAAGAGTCTGAACAATCAATACTGGAAATCTGAATCATATTTAGCAGTCTGATAAGCCTCTACTACTAATAACTAGAGAGTCACTGGG
>NC_061120.1:25330069-25365185 GCF_002878395.1 Capsicum annuum | reverse complement strand
TAACTTAATCTAAGCGATTACATCTGTATCTGTGCTAAATACTACTCTCTTTAATCGATATGCTCATTCTATTGGAAATCCACTTTAAAACTAGTATAATGCTCTATAATGAAAACCTACTCTATATTTGTTAATTTAAACTATAACTGAAACTGTAAAGTGGATTTCATGTCTAAAATAAGATCAAAAGATCAAATCATTATCAAAATCTGAAAAATAACTAATCATGGGATGCTTAAAGCATAGTCATTCTTGAAATATCAACATTCAAACTAGGACTTAACAACCCATGCATCAAATCCATGTCAAATCATCATAAAGTTCATGCTTGGTAATGAAAATATTGATAATTCAATTCTAAATCTGGAAATTACTACAATAGGCATGAAAATACGAAAGTAGACATGCAATTCAACATCTAAATCTCTCAAAATCTCATAATCTTCAAATAGTAATAAGTGGGTATAAACCCTAAACTGCAATTCATATAATTTCATATAAAATTCAACTTTAAAACAAATTTTGGGTACAAAGATGAAAGAATTATCCTTGTTGAACAACCCCACATACCTTAATTGATGAAATTAATAAAGAAGCTTGAAGTTTGAGTTCCTAGTTATGCTCTTGAAGATTTATTCTTAAAGTTCTTGAATTGGGAATCTTTAATTTTGAGTTATCTTGGAAAAAGAATGGTGGAATCTTAATTTCTTGGGATTTAAGTTTTGAGTTTCTAGGGTTTCTTGGAGAGAAATTTGATGAAGAGTGAGCATATAATGCTTAGAATAGGTTAAATCTTGTGTTTTACACGAATTGGGGGCTTGGGAAATGACTAGGTTGCCTTTTTTAAAATTTACTCGGAACTGAAAATCCCAATTTTGAGCCCCACCGTGATGTGGTACAATCGCAGTGGCTCACTGGAAACAGGACGAATGCCATTTTGGGCTCTGGCATGACGTGACATAATCACGTTGCATTATTGGAAAAGGAAGAGTGCCATTTTGTACTCCACCACGACGCGGTGTCTGTCCATTTGGGAATTTCGACACGATACAGGCAAATCGCATTGAGCTACTGGAAAGGAACGAATAGGAACTGGAACTTCTCCGCAACTTAGGTTAATCACGGTGCTCCACTAGAGATCGAAAAATTGTGAATTTTTCTCTCACCGCGACGTGATGCTTATCGCGGTGTTCTACTACTTTCGTTAAAATCACCATAACCTCTTAACCGAGTATTGAATTGAGGCAAAATTGGTATCTTTGGTAAGCTAATTCAATTATCTACACATTAGTCAGTCTAGATTTGGAAAATTTGACTCGTATCAAGAGTTATACACTTTTGAAGTTAACCCTTGACACATTAGTAGCTAAACTGAGCTAGGCAAAGTATGGAGTATTATAATATCTTCCCCTTGGGAACACTCATCCTCGAATGAGACTAATTAAACTGAAGATACTAAGGAACTGAGGATATATGCTGGCATGCATAACTGAAATAAACTGCATGACTAAATCTAAAACATACTGAGCAACTGAACTAATCTGCGAGTGCATGAATTTACTTGAAAATAAATATATAGTTGAATCTGAGACTGGGAAAGAATTGAATTAAGAAAGACTGTTACCTTTGGCTGAACCTGAGTTCGTGGAGAAGAGATGAGGATACTTGGTATGCATGTCTGCTTCTACTTCCCAAGTAGCGCCCTCAATGGACTGATTTCGCCACAAAACTTTGAC
This sequence comes from Capsicum annuum, assembly GCF_002878395.1. Lineage (NCBI taxonomy): Eukaryota > Viridiplantae > Streptophyta > Magnoliopsida > Solanales > Solanaceae > Capsicum > Capsicum annuum. The sequence continues at coordinate 25,363,449 of NC_061120.1, read as the reverse complement.
CAAGAAAACTTCTTTATTCCTTAGACTATGGGTTTGATGATAAAGAATATATACTGGAACCTCTTCATATGAAAGGCTATTCTGAATATTTTTGCTTTCTAGAGGGACTACAACAGTTGAATCATCCATACACTTCTTCTATAGGTAGCTCAAGCTCATACACTACCTTTGCCACACGACTCAAAATCCTATAGGGACCCACATATCAGGGACTAAGTTTCCCCTTTTTGCCAAATCTCTCCACCCCCTTCATGAGTGAAAATTTTAAATACACAAGATTATCAACTTTAAATTGAAGATCTCTCCTTACGTCTGCATAAGATTTCTGACGACTCTAAGCTGCTCTCAATCTCTCTCAAATCAACTGAACTTTCTCCATGGCTTCAAACACCATATCTGGCCCAATCAAAGTGAGCTCACCTACTTCTAACCAACCGATTGGTGATCTACATCTCCGCCTATAAAGAGCCTCAAATAGGACCATCTGAATACTAGAATGGTAATTGTTATTGTAGGAAAACTCGATCAACAGCAAGTGGTCATCCCAACTACCTTTGAAATCAAAAACACATGCCCTCAACATATCCTCTAAGGTTTTAATGATCCTCTCTGCCTAACCATCTGTCTGCGGATGCAAAGCTGAACTAAGATGAACTTAGGTACCAAGACCCTTCTGAAAGGCTTTCCAAAATAGAGTGGTAAACTGAGTACCCCTATATGAGATGATGGACAAGGGAACTCCATGAAATCTAACCAACTCTCTTATATACAGCTTAGAATAATCTTCAGCTGTGTCGGACGTGTGAATTGGTAAGAAATGGGTTGATTTGGTAAGAAATGGGCTGATTTGGTCAATCTGTCTACAATAACCCAAATCGAATCATGTTATCAATGCGAATGGGGTAATCCAGTCTCAAAGTCCATATTCACCTCTTCCAACTTCCAAGTGGGAATACCAAACTCCTACAAAGTGCCACCAGGTCATTGGTACTCTACCTAAACCTGTTGACAAGTTGCACACTTGGATACAAATTATGGTATGTCTTTCTTCATACCACTCCACCAATAGACTTCCTGCAAATCGCATTACATCTTGGTGCCTCCTGGATAAATGGAGTAATGCACACTATGCACTTCTGCCATAATCTGCTGCCTTAAATCGTCAACACATGGCATATACAATCTACTCTGGTATCTTAACACACCATCTCCCCTTGAGAGAAAACCTCTATCTTTTGTTCTTTAACTGTACCCTTCATTTTGATCAAACTAGAATCCTTATCCTACTTCTCTTTCACTTCAGAAACTAAAGAAGATTCTGAACTACTCTGAACCCAAATATTCCCTTTAGCTAAGTCAACCAACCTCATACCTAATCTAGGTAATAGGTGAACTTCCCAAACTACTTCTCTCTTATCATTCTCTATACAAGTAACATTGCCCATAGACAGTTTACTAAGGGCGTCTACTACTACATTGTACTTGCCCGAATGATATAACATACTCATATCATAATTCTTTAATAATTCTAACCACCTTCTCTGATAAAGATTTAACTCCCTATGAGTAAACATATATTGCAAGCTTTTGTGATCCGTGAACACATTAATATGCACCCCATGAAAATAGTGCCTCCAGATTTTTAAAGAAAACATAAGAACAGCTAACTCAAGATCATGGGTAGGGTAGTTCTTTTCGTGAGGATTAAGTTGTATAGAGTCATAGGATATGACCTTACCTCTCTACATCAAAACACAACCCAGACCGATTCTAGAAGCATCACAATAGACAACGAAACCATTTGTACCATCAGGTAGCACTAAAACTGGGGCTGAAGTGAGTCGAGTCATCAACTCCTGAAAACTCTTCTCACAGGAATCTGGCCACTGAAACTTAACTTTTTTTGAGTTAATCTAGACATAGGGGATGCAATAGAAGAAAAACCCTCAAAAAAATATTTGTAATAGCCAGCTAAACCCAAGAAACATCTAATGTTTGATGGAGAGATAGGTCTAGGCCAATTTCTTACTGCTTCTGTCTTTTGGGGATCAACTCTAATTCCCTTATTAGAAATAATATGTCCAAGAAAAGCTACTGACCTTAGCCAAAATTCACATTTGCTGAATTTGGCAAACAAATGGTGATCTCTAAGAGTTTGCACAACAATTCTAAGATAGTTTACATGATCATCCTCACTACGAGAATAGACAAGAATATAATCAATAAAGACTATGACAAACATGTCCAGATACTATTTGAACACTCTATTCATCAAGTCCATGAAGGCTACTGGGGCATTTGTTAGCCCGAAGGACATGGCTGGAAACGCAAAATGACCATAACAGGTTCTGAAAGCTATATTTGGAATATCACATTCTTTTACTCTAAGTTGATGATAGCTGGATCTAGGGTCAATCTTTGAGAAGTAACTTGCACCTTGGAGCTGGTCGAATAAGTCATCAATCCTAGGAAGAGGATATTTTTTTTATTGTGACTTTATACAGTTGATGATAGCCAATGCACATTCGTAAAGAACCATCTTTTTTTCGTACGAATAGAAAGGGAGCACCCCATGGAGAGACACTGGCCTTATGAAACCTTTATCAAAGAGGTTTTTAAGCTGTTATTTTAACTCTTTAAGCTCAGCTGGAGCCATTCAATATGGAGGAATAGAGATGGACTGAGTATCTAGAAGAAGGTCAATACCAAATTCTATATCCCTATCGGGAGGTACCCTTGGCAAATCTTTGAAAAAAAACATCAGGAAACTTATTGACTACACGAACTGACTGAACAATTGGAGTCTCAGACTTGGTGTCTTTGACTCGAACTATATGATAGATACTCCCTTTTGATATCAACTTTCTGGCTTTATGATATGATATGAAATGACTCTTGGGAGACACTAAGTTACCTTCCCACTCAAGCACTAGCTCATCTGGAAACTGAAACTTCACTACTGGGGTGCGATAATCTATGGATGCATAATAGAAATGGAGCCAATCCATACCAAGAATAAGTTCAAAGTCGACCATATCTAACTTTATTAAGTTTACTAACATGATTTTATGAAGGACAGTAATAGGACACTTTCTATAGATCTACTTGGAAATGACTGACTCACCCACTGGGGTAGAAACCAAGAAGGGATTAGAAATCTTTTCAGGACCTACTTCAAAATTCACTACACTAATGGGGTCACATAAGATAAACTTAACCCGAGGTCTAGCAACACATAAATATCAAGATGAAAGACACGAAGCATATCAGTAACAACATCTAATGAATCCTCCTTCTCCTAATGGGATGGTAAAGCATAAAACTGACTCTGGCACTACCCGTCACCGCTACTGGATGATATTTCCTGAGGAGGGACTGGGTGACCTAGAGGGGATGGTGCGCTAGTAGACTGAGTATGGGGACGATCATCCCCATTTCCCTGCTTAGCATATGGACTCTTTTTGATTCCATGACCTAACTTAACACAACTATAACAACCTTTTTTGTCCCAACAAGTACTCACCAAGATGATTCTTACCCCACTTAGCACATAGAGGGTAGCTGGGTTTTCCACTCACACTATTTTGAGATCTGGACATAAAACTCTTACCCCACTGCTCCTTCCTAGATCTTGGAGTGGGAGAGCTATCTGAGGATGGCGCTGGCATAGATGATCAATTCTGAAACTATAAATGATTTCTCCCTCCAAACATTATCTGGCCATACTCAAACTACTTGCTTCTAGCATTCTTATTTCTCCTCTCTCTTTCTTTCAAATTTTCTGCCTCAATCTACTGGGCGTGAATCATCAACCTAGCAAGATCCATGTCCCCAATTAGCATGACAATCCTACACTCCTTGACTACTAAACCAAATACTTCAATAACAAACTTACTCATGCTTTTTCGAGGGTCAGCCATCTTATCAGGGGCATACTTAGACAACTGGTTGAACTTAAGAAAGCACTCCTTCACTATCATCAAGCTCTGCCTCAGGTTCACAAAATCCTCTACCTTAGCTTTTATTATTTCACGCGGAAAGAACCTATCTAGAAATGCATCGTAAAACACCTGCTAACTCATACAAGCTGCATTCTCACCTCTACCATTCTTTATATAATCACCCAATCGCACACTATATCCTTCAATATATAGGATACCAACTCTACGCTCTCTTCTTTAGAAGTAAGCATAATCTGAGTGATCTTCCTCACCTCATCTAAGTAAAGTTATGGGTCCTCGCCTGCTTTTGACCCAAAGAACTCAGGAAGATTCATTCTCATGAAGTCATGAATTCTAGCTGTTGCTAAATCCCTATTCTGATAAAGTCAGACTACCGCCTAATGGTTTTCTTAAACATTAGCAGTCACAGCTTGGGCTAACGCCTGAAAGGCAGCCCAAAATTCAGCATGGGATAAATTCTCATTCAGAGGGTCAGCAGGCTGGGGTGGCTGGTTATCATTTTTGCGTGCATTAGCTCGACGAGGAGGCATATTTAACTATTATGTAAGAGCACAAGTTGAAAGAACATAGAGATACTATAAGAATGATAGATCATAAAAGAAAGAAATCATTTCCTAAAAATATCCTATAGCCACTTGCTCATAAATATGGCGCGCTTCACACCTATGATCAATACTCTACATAACGCAGCTTGTCTAACTCCCTAGGACTCTTAAAATGTTAGACTCTGATATTAAGTTTGTAATGCCCCAAAAATAGGTCCTGAGACGTCACACAATGCTCAAGACTATGAGTATCCTTAAGCTAACCCTATAAGCCTTTGACTACATCTGAAGCTCATCATAAAGGAAATGTGAACATAATATCAAGCTAATATGTGGAATTCGGTATGAAAAAACTAAACTCAACAGTCTGAATAATAAATACTAGAAATATGTATCATATCTAGCAGTCTGACAAGCCTCTACTACTAATAACTAGAGAGTCACTGGGATAAACCCCCAGCTGACTTGAACTGTCTGAAAATATTGAATTATCTATACTAATAAGCTGAAAAACTGAATAATTGGGTCCCCAAACTATGAGGACTCACCAAATTTTAGGATGCAGATAGAGATGCTCGAAATCTCTCACGCTGCTGAAATTGAGCACTTGAACCTATATTATGAGATAGTGTAACACATAGATGTATATATGGATCAGTACTTCTGGATTGTACTGAGTATATAGGGGTGAATGCACAAGTAAATCAATATCTCAATATTATTATAAATTTGTAAATGAATGGATGCTAAATATAGATGACTCACATAAGCTGGAATATCTAAAAACTAAAAATCATAATCATAAATAGCAAAACATGCTGCATAAATTTAGTGAGTCATAACAATCAGTTTCTCAAAGTTGTACTGGTATTCTATCTTTAAATCGTGTTGTCTAAGTATAGAAAGAACTCACTTTTGTATCTATAAACTAAAATCTAAAATCTCGTAGCTAATATCACATGTAAAGCAATATTTGAATAAAACTGTGAGCCTTTACACTTAGTTTCTAAAAGCTATTCTATAAGTCTTTGCTATTAGGCTATAGGAAAATACTTTTAAAAACTATTCTGAAAGTCTTTACTATTAGAAAGGTTCTTCTAACTGATATACACTATGTGAGCTATCATAGTGTCCAACGTCTAGTTCCCTTATGGGAAAACCTCACGTTGGGGAGAGGTGTCATACTCTTGCCAATAAGTATAATCTAATCTACCAATAAGTATAATCTAATCTAAGTGATCATATTTGTATCTGTCATCCATATAGCAATGGAAATAATCTGATAATTTGTACCTACGTTGGCTCGTAGTTTATGTGAACATACCCAACTCGGTGCTAAATACTACCCCCTTTAATCTATATGCTCATTTTATTAGAAATCCACTTTAAAACTAGTATAATGGTTTATAATAAAATCCAACTCTATATCTATTAATTTAAACTGTAACTGAAACTATAAAGTGGATTCCATGTCTAAACTAAAATCAAAAGATCAAATCTTTATCAAAATCTGAAAAATAACTAATCATGGGATGCTTAAAGCATAGTCATTCTTGAAATATCAACATTCAAACTAGGGCTTAACAACCTATGCATCAAATTCATGTCAAATCATTATAAAGTTCATGCTTGATAATGAAAATATTGATAATTTAATTCTAAATCTAGAAATTACTACAATAGGCATGAAAATACGAAAGTAGACATGCAATTCAACATCTAAATCTCTCAAAATCTCATAATCTTCAAATAGTAATAAGTGGGTATAAACTAAACTGCAATTCATATAATTTCATACAAAATTCAACTTTAAAAAAAAATTGGGCACATGGATAAAAGAATTATCCTTGTTGAAAAGTCCCGTATACCTTAATTGATGAAATTGATAAAGAAGCTTGAACTTTGAGTTCCTAGTTGTGCTCTTGAAGATTGATTCTTGAAGTTCTTCAATTAGGAATCTTTAGTTTTGAGTTATCTTGGAAAAAGAATGGTGGAATTTGGATTTCTTGGGGTTTAAGTTTTGAGGCTCTAGGATTTCTTGGAGAGAAATTTGATGAAGAGTGAGCATATAATGCTTAGAATAGGTTAAATCTTGTGTTGTACACGAATTGGGAGCTTGGGAAATGACTAGGTTGCCTTTTTAAAAATTTACTCGGAATTGGAAATCCTAATTTTGAGCCCTACCGCGATGCGGTACAATTGCGGTGGCTCACTGGAAAAAGGAAAAATGTCATTTTGGGCTTTGGCATGATGCGGCTTAATCACGTTGCTTCATTGGAAAAGGACGAGTTCCATTTTACACTCCCCCATGATGCGGTTCTGTCCAATTGATAACTTTGACGCGATACAGGCAAATCGCATTGAGCTACTGGAAAGAGACGAATGAGAACTGAAACTTCTTCGTGATGCAGGCTAATTGTGGTGCTCCACTGGAAATCAGATAATTGTGAATTTGTCCCACACCGCGATGCAGTGCTTATCGCGGTGTTCTACTGCTTTCACTAAAATCGCCATAACTTTTTAATCGAGTATCAGATTGAGGCGAAATTGGTATAGTTGGAAAGCTAATTCAATTATCTACTCATTGGTGGGTATAGACCTAGAAAATTCTACTCGTATCATGAGTTATACACTTTTGAAGTTAACCCTTGATACACTAGGAGCTAAGTTGAGCTAGGAAAAGTATGGGGTATTACACATTAATAGTCTCTCCACATAATTTTAACTGAGAAAAAATTCTGAATATGGAAGAATTATACTCATGAACAGACTTATAGTCTTGAAATATCAGATGCATCTAATCATATCGTGCTTTTGGTTGTATGACCATTTTTAGGTGGTCATACCTTTCTTTTAGGTTATTCCACAAAATAAGTGGATCCTTAACAGTAAGATATTCAATTTTTAAAATTTAGTCAATATGATGACGGAAGAATATCATGGACTTAGCACGATCTTGATTTGATGCTTTATTTTCTTTATTCATAGTGTCTCCAAGAACCATAGCATCCAAATGGATTTCAGCATCTAATACCCATGAAAGGTAGTTCTTGCCCGAACTTTGAAGGGCAACGAACTCAAGTTTTGTAAGATTAGACATATTAAAAGAAATAGAAAATAATACCTTAGCGTTTAAATTTTGAAATAATGGAGTCTCGTGCTGATAACGTGTTATAAAATAAAATGACGGAGTAAAGAAATTGAGGAACGAATAGTGAAGCTTTTTATTGATATCAGATCTATCTACAAAATGAAATAAAGACATGCCTTTTATAGGTAATTTTGCCTACACTACAACCAATTAGAATTGTTGGTTCATGCATGAAAGTCTTCATTTGAGGACATTGTTGAAAATGGGGGAAGACATCCACACTACTGAATATTTCTTAACATTATCATAATTATTTAAAATTTCAATATTTTTAAATATTTACATAAATTTTGGATTTTACTTAAAAGATTGGATACTTTAATGATGAATATAATGTATCCATTTAAAATTATGTGATGCCTCCGAAAGAATATGATGTATTTGTGTAAAATTAAGTAGTGTATCCAGAATAATATGACTTATTCGTATAAAATTAAGTAATATATCCGTGTGTAGTAAATCAAAAAGTTATTAGTAATTGTTTAAAAAAAATAAAATAAGAAGTAATTAACTCTCCAAAAATTGAAATTTATAGGAATAACTTTTACAAAAATGAGTTGATCTCATTTGGTTCTAGACTTCTAGTATGGGTAAACTACATAAATAACCCTTATAATGGGCGAGTTTATTTTTTTTTATCCCGAATGATCTTATAAAATCAGTCTTTCTTTTTTTCTTTTATATATATAGCACATTTATATATTTGCATCTCAATATCTTAAATATTAATAAACAATTTCATACTTATTTATCTTTCAACATTTATTTTTTTCCTCTTTTTTATTTTATTTTAATTTTTATATTTTCTTCTCTCTCTCTCTTCCTCCCTTTTAAAGTTTTTTTCAATCCTTACTTTTTTTCCCTTTTACCCTCTCAACTTCTATTTTTAAAAAAATCTTTTTTTATTTTACTTTTATTTTTATTTTTTTATTTTTTTATTTTTTAAAAAAAGAATCTCAACCCTTACTTTTTTTTCCTTTTCTCCTCTCACCTTCTATTTAATTTTTAATTTTTTCTCCTTTTTTTCCTTTTATTTTTATTTTTTTCTCTTTTTTAGTTTTTCTTTGTCTTTCTCTCTTTTTTTTTATTTTTTCTCAATCTTTATTTTTCTTCTTTTCTCCCCTTAGCTTCTATATTTTCTTTATTTTTCTTTAATTTCTTTTTAAAAATACTTTTCTTCATTTTCTTATTTTTTTCGCAATTTTTATTATTTTTTTCTATTCTTCGATTTCTTCCAATCAAGTTGCGCCTATGAACAAGACTTGACACTACCACATTGTAGAGGTAAGACTTGTGCTTTCAAACAATAAGCTACGTTTCATGAGCAAGAGTTAACACTATCACATTGTCTTTTGGTTTATGAGGTGTTCTATAACACTTACCTTAGAGGCACTCAAGGACTTTCAAGCAATAAATTATGTTCTACAGGCAAGATTTGACTCTATCACGTTATCTTTTCATTTATGAGATATTCTATAATTTTTGTCTTAAAGGCATGACTTAGCTCAAAGACTTTCAAAAAAAAAATTATGCCCCACAGGCAAAAGTTGATACTACCACGTTATATCTTCATTTATGAGAAGTTCTACAACTCTTGCCTTAGAGGCAAGACTTAACTCAAGGACTTTTAAACAACAAATTATGCTCCACGGGCAAGAGTTGATTACTACCACGTTATGTCTTCATTATGAGATGTTCTACAACTCTTGCCTTAGAGGCAAAACTTAGCTCAAGAACTTTCAAACAACAAATTATGTCCCACGGACAAGAGTTGACACTTTCACGTTATGTCTTTATTTATGAGATGTTCTACAACTCTTGCCTTCGGGGCACGACTTATCTCAAGATTTTTCAGCTAAGTTACATATATTGGGCAAGCGTCAACGCTAACACATTGTGTTTTTTTATTTATGAAATGCTTTATAACTCGTCTTAGAGGTATAACTCAGCCCAAGGACCATCAAACAACAAGTTATGCCCCATGAGCAAGAATTGACACCACCACATTGTATATTGATTTATGAGATATTTTATAACTCTTCTCTTAGAAGTAAGACTTAGACCAAGGGCTTTCAAGCAACAAGTTGTGCCCTATTGATAAAAGTTGACATTACCCTATTGTGTTTTGATTTATGAGATAGTCTATAACTCTTACCTTAGAGGCAAGACTTAATCCAAGGTCTTTCAAATAACAAGTTGCACCCCATGGGTAAGAGTTGACACTATCACATTATATTTTTAATTATGAGATGTTCTATAACTCTTGCCTTAGAGACAAGACTTAGATGAAAGACAAGCTACGCTCTATGGGCTAGATTTGACACTATCATGTTGTGTATTGATTATGAGATGTTTTATAAATCAAGGACTTTCAAACAATAAGTTATGCCAATGGGTAAGAGTTGACACTACCACATTATGTCTTGATTTATGAAATGTTCTATAACTCTTGTCTTAGAGAAATGAATTAGTCCAAGGACTCTTAAACAATAAGTTACGCCCCATGGGTAAGACTTGACACTACTACATTGTGCTTGATTTATGAGATATTCTATAACTCTTGCCTTAGAGGCAAGACTTAGCTGACAAGTTACGCTCCATAGACAGTAGTTGACACTATCATATTGTGTCTTGATTTATGTGATGCACTATTAGTCTTGTTTTCAAGACAAGACTTAGCCCAAGAACCTCACAAAAGAATAAGTTACGCCCAATGGACAAGTGTTGACACTACCACATTGTTTCTTGATTTATGAGATGTTTAATAACGCTTGCCTTAGAAGCAAGGCTTAACTCAAGAATTTTCAAACAACAAGTTATGTTCCACAAGTAAGACTTGACACTACCACATTGTGTCTTGATTTATGAATTGTTCTATAATTTTTGTCTTAGAGGCAAGACTTATCTCAAAGGACTTCCTAATAACAAGTCATGTTCTTAAATTTGCTTTGATGTCAAAAAAACAAGACTCCTTTGAGGATTATCCAACTTTTTATTTATTAGCAAAATATAATAGAAGTTGAGCAAAAAAAAAAGAACAAATAAAATTGAGAAATAAAAATAAAAGTGATAAGAAAAAAAAAATAGACAAGAAAAAAAATAAAGGTTAAGAAAAAAGAGAAGAATAAATAATAATAAAAAGATTGAGAAAAATAAAAATGAAAATAAAAAATAAAAAAAAGTTTGAGAAAAATGAAAAAGAAATAATGAGAAATGAGAAATGATAAAAAATTAAAAAAATAAAAATAAAGATTGAGATAAATGAATTAAAAAAGAGAGAGAGAAATGAAGAAATAAATAATGTTTGAGAAAAAAATAAAATAAAAATTGAGACAAATGAATTAAAATAAGAAAATAAAATAAAAGCTAAGAAAAGAAGTTGAGAGATAAATAAGAATGAAAAGTTTAAAAATACTTGAGGTGTAGAGGGGCAAAAATGTACTTGTACTATACATAAAAAGGAATGAAGGCTACTCTTTAAAGACTTTTCTTATGGAGGTCAAAAATTCAAAGTCACCCACTATTGAGATTAGAGGAAAGGATAGAACGACATTTCAAATTAAACTATTTTCATGAAAATGACCATGGAATTTAAATTCTACTTTCTAGCCATTTTAATTTACTGGCTTGTTCTATACCGTTTTTACACACCTTCTATACAGTTTCTATACATATCTTATACATATAAATATTCTATATGAAAATTATACAGTTTTGATACACAATTTATACAATAACTGTACATTTTTCTTACACATTTTATACAACAATTATATAATTTTCATACACTTTCTATATATTTTTTATATATATTTTATACATATACATATTTGATAGAACTATACAATTTCTATACATATATCTTATATAGATACATATTTTATTTAACAGTTATATCATTTTTATATAATTTAATATTTCTACACAATAAAAAAAAGCGGAATATTTGATCATTTAAAAAATTTATAACAAAAAAATTGAAATATTTTTAAAAGGGTCGAATTGACCAAGTTGAATACTATATCAGTATTGTATATAGACTGTATCAGTATTATATATGGATTGTATATGGACTACATAGGACAAAATAATCCAAATTAGAAATGGTTATAAAGCGTAAATAATATATCCGACTGGCTACTTTTTGAACACTTTTCAAACCTGGGTTATTTGTTTTAAAAAGTGTTATAGAGTGTCTTTTTCCCTTGAGACATGTAATTTTCTGTTCCAGTAAACTGCCATCGTGAGGTGAAAGTGCTAACATTGGTCCAGCCCAATAGCACAAAAGAGCCTCGTCTCTGCAAAAGCAGACATATGGCCCAAGCCCAAACTCTATGATAGTTGTCTTTTCTTTTTCTTTTTTTCTTTTTTAAAAAATGTCCTTTTTAAAAAAAAAAATCTGCTTTTTATTAATTTAGTGAATTGAATTCACAATTTTAAAATTGGAAAGAAATGATGCTTTTCATTTGTGTAGCTGCTCGTATCAAATGCCTTGCGATAGAGATAATTCAAAAAATTAGAAGGAACAATAAACTTGTACCAACAATCATTTTGGTGAATTTAGAAAAATACCTCACCGTGTGAACTAAAAGAGGGATTGATTTTTGGTAATTAGTATTCACTTTCATATTTTTTCCTAGACTGGAAAATATAATTTATTTTTCTCTAAAATAAATTGTTATAGTAAATTAAATAAATTAATAAATCATAATTTTAAATGAATAAAAAGTAATAAAGATTAATAATGTAAACATAAAATAAATATTTAAAAAAAAACAACTAAGAAAAAAACATAAAAAATCTATTATTCAAGATTGAGGAGAAAATTGATTTTTAAAATAAAATTGAAAGACGTAAATGATTTCACGCTTTTCTGTTTTAATAATATCATTAAATTTCTCTATAGCGTTCCCTCAGTATAATGATATTTCATTACAACGATCTAATTTTTTCTGAAACTACTTTTTCATGTTATATTTTACTTCTCTATAATAAGAATTTCATTTATTATTACAGTATACTCTTAAATTATCCTTTTATAACACTCAAATATTGTGTAATACTAATATTCTGTAAAAACTATATTATATATAAATACAATATTAAAATATTTATGATAGTCATAAGTAATGTTATGCATATTAAATTTCAAATACTAATATGTAAAAGGAAAAAAAATATATTTTATATAATGACAATCAGTTATGATCATAATTTCACGAGGAAAAAAAAAGGTATTGATATTTGACTTTTTACATTCATACTCTTTATAATTTTACATACTTTTGCTTATAACAATTACATAAAATTTAAATATCAAGTATCACTATATATATATATATATAATAACACGTCACTATAACAAACTTTTCAAGCACGCTGCCATTATAGAGTAATTTTTTTTATTCCGAAATTTCGAGTCTACTTGTCCAAAATTATGGGGTCGGTCCAGCTCAAGTATCACGTGTATATTGGTCCCATATATAGTAAGAAGGCAAAAATGAGGACCTTAACTTAGAAGACAATTTGACATTTGTAAACAGTTCATAGTCCACGAGCAGTCAAATACTCAATACTGTACCAATATAGTACTCACTATTATATGCACACACATTTCACGATCATCCTATAAAGTTAGTTCGATGCATAATGTAACGGGATTGGGTTAAATTTAAAAAGGAGAAAGGCTGTCAAAAGGAGCTTAAATGCAAGTCATAATTTGATCTATTCTTACAAAATTTTAATTGTAAAATATATAAAAATTATTTTGACAAAATATATCATTGTTATACATAGTTAGAGACGTAAATATAACACATCCAAAATTTCACTCCACAATTGTAGGCTCAAATTTCATCTGAAGAATAAGAATTCAAGAAATAGAGGGTGGTGAAAATGGCATAAATCATACTTTTCCCTATACATATGTCACATGCTAGAAATATAATGTTTAATTAAAAAATTGGATATTTTTTTTTACTTCAATTTCTTTTAGTTGAAAAGTTGGATATGAGTCCTTTCGTGGGGCAAAAGCAGATATGAGGTTTTAAGTTTTTTGATTTTGAACTTCTTTTTTATTTAATGATTTTTATTAAATTATTTATATATATTACATGAATTTCTTATTATAGATATAGAATTATGATTAAAAAAAAAAAAAGAAATAGTAAGCTATATTAAACTAGTAACTTCAGTTGTATTTACACCCTGTTCCTAGGATGCCCCGTTAATAGTTGAAGTACAATGTATCATGCATGTCTAAATTAGACTATTTTAAGCACTTTATAAGAAGGCCTTTTAACAATAAAATTCAAACTTAAAATAGGAGTAAAGAAACAACAACAAAGAAAAGGCGAAGAGGAAGAGGTGTCCATATTGTCATCCAAAACATTTATGTTAGACTAAGGACGGATTTAGAAAGAGTTTAACTGATATTCACTGTCAGTAGAATCTTTTTTTACACAAGCAATAACTTTAATATGTAATATTAATTACCATATTATTTTCTTAAATTTATTTCCTTAATAAAAAGCCACCTTCTTCTCTTCACAATCCTTAATCTTATGATCTTTGATTTTCTTGCTAGTCCCGTTTTCTCTTCCACTAAGCGTTCCATCCCAAACCAAAAGATTTTACCAATGATTCTACAAAGAATTAGAATAATATTCAATAATATAAAAGTTACTTTTTTTTTTGCAATTTATGTGATGATATTTAAATTAAGAGTCAAATGGGTTGACTTTTTAATTATAATTTTTTATGTATGTTAAATATTTTTAATTATTAATTATTGTAACTTACACCGTGGTATTTTTACTAATTTTTAAATAAATAAATTTTAATTTGAAAAACTAAAAATTCAAATCCATTAGTATCGTCAAATTAAAAGTCTTAAATCTCAAAAAGTGAAAAGTATTATATAAATTGCAACAAAGAGAGTATTGTGTTAAGGAAGGGTGATAGTGATTTGCTTAGGTTTACACTGGCGATTGATTTGAAGGTTGATGCTACTAATTGATTTTTTTATTCCTTCTTAGAAGCTCTCATCTCTTTTGCTTTCTTGGTGATTCGAATTCATAATATTCGCATTGAAAGTTAGGGGTGCTTATCATTCGAGCAACTCCTCTTATCGCTAATTGGTTCAAATTAGATGATGTTGAAGTTAAGAACAATAGAGTAAAAATTGACAATCAAATGAACAAGACACAATTGAATCATTCCTAATTTTGACAACAAAATCTATATATAATAAATAAAAGAAGAATCAAGAGAAAGTGATGTGCACCTCTCTTTGGCCAAGGATCCAATTTATCTTTTTTTCCCTTTTTTTTGGAGTTTCTCTTTCATTTTTTTCAATTATTTTATTTTTAAAATCATTTTTATAACTCACATCTCTTTATGTCCATAATAAATTACATTCTTAATTAATATTAATAAAATTCATAACTCTAAATTATTTTATATTCATAACCTCCAATTTTTTAATTTTGCATTAAGATGTCCAATGATAATTCTTCTTCTTATAAATAAACTAGTGAATTTATTTGTGCTTTGCACGGTCGTAGAAGATTCTGACAATTTACGAATTAATTTGTCATCTAACTATTGAATGTTAAAAATAGGTATTAAACCATACAATTATATACATGCATAACTCATCTACAATTCAAAATCTCACTTATGGATTCCATCAAGTACTATTAAGAGAGAATTTAAGAAAACGCGTAAATTGATGTTAAAAAAATACTTAACAGATAAATAATATGGATATTAAACTCTCATCTACAAATTCAAAATATCATTTGTGGAGTCCATCAAGTACTATTAAGAGAATTTTAAGGAAACACGTAAATTAATGTTAATAAATTACTTAACAGATAAATAATTTGGTTATTAAGGTGACTAATGAATCAATTACTATAGGAAGGTAAAGAAAGAAATGATAGAAAAATTAAAAACAAAGTGATAAAGACAAAATGAATTTCTTTACCCAAAAATAAGTGACAAAACCTTCTTACAATGCAAAAAAATAAATTAGCTTTTAAATTTTCATAATGTTTGCATTGCTACAAAATTCAACGGATTAAACTTATTGAATAAAAATATCTCCAAAATATGCATCAATATTTTGTATGCATTAAGAAATATATCGTTAAAAAATATGTCATAATATTATTTGAAAGACTATTTTAAATCCGGGTGAGAGAATGCATCATCTTTTTGAAACATGAATAAAATTAAAAATAATGTTGAAAAAATAAAAGAATGAAACTAACATAATCACATTATTTATAAACAAACTACATGTTTCTCATAAAACTTTTGAGTTTATTTAAAATAAAAAATATTCACCTCGTTTCAAAATACTCGTTATGTTTTATTTTTGTAGATATCGCAAAACGTATAGAGTTTGTATCAGAAACAATAGTCAGTCTTGCTCCTTGACACATCTGCTTGTGTTTATAACCAAATCAGTACCTCAAAGTTCAACTCTCATTTCTATTTATAATCTCTGATCAACCTCCATGACCTTAGTAAATAATAATTAGACAACATATAAAATGATCAAACAAAAAATATAAAAGGTTAGGTAGTAATATTAAACAACTTACGTCATATTTGTGGATATAAATTAAACAAAGTCTCTTCGTAAATAATACTGTAGAAGAACAATTGAAAATTTAGAAAAATAAAGCAATGCAATATAAACAAAAAACTTAATCGTCGAAAAATATTCTGAGAAAGAAAACGGAATGTCAAGATGTCTGTGGAAGCAGTCAAGTTTCTTGAATAATTTTATTTCATGATGCATGATTTTTATATTTATTGTCATTCATTTATAATGAGTTAATGGAAGAAAAAAAAGTTAGGTCCCTTCACCTAAACATAATCGTTGCACCTAATACTATTTCTCTTTATGAAGGGAACCATTATGCCTAGGACTATTTTTCTTTATGAGGAAAAAAATTATTTAATATAAAAAAAAAAGATAAATGAAAAATAAATTTTTAAAAAAAATGACTTTCTTGATAATTCTTAATTTATTTCCTTAATTGAATTTTGGTTGATTAGGACGAAGTTTCTTAAAAACCTCGTCAGTGTTCATCCTAAGTCTAGATCGAACTCTCCATGAGATTCATAGTTACATTACTTATAGCTTTTTTGTTCGTAAACAAAGTGGATTCGAAATTGTCTTTCATTTCAAGACATAACTTGTATCCATGCGCTTCATATTCGCCCGGAGTTCGCTCCTAATATATGTATATATACACACACAACAACAACAATAACAAACCCAGTATATTCCCACATAGTGGGGTCTGGGGAGGGTAGAATGTACGCAGTCCATACCACTACCTCTAGGAGGTAGAGAGGCTGTTTCCAATAGACCCCCGGCTCAAGACAAAAGACATTAAACAGAAACATCAAAATCGTAGAACATGATACAAATAAAATAGGTACAACACTCGCAATTAGAGAAAAGAAAAAAGAAATACATACGTAAATCAATAACTAAAGCCATAAATAAATAGATAAATACACACACACACACATATATATATAAAGAGAAAGAGAGAGAGAGAGAGATATTCATCTAACGTGGACTTTTGGACTTGAATAACCCACGACATGTTTTAATTTTCTTGATTTCATTTCTCCATTCAATTTCCTTTAAGTTATAATTTTAAGCAGAAAAATTTTAAGAATTAGGAATTGTGATTCGTAATTTAGGAAATACTATGTTACTATATTAAATTATGTCATTTTTTGAAGTAAAGATATAAGAATCTTATTTTTGTTTATAGATTATGTTCTTTTGATCCTTTTTTCTATTTTTCTACTTATTTTTATTTTATAAGACAACTTCATCCATTATTATATAATGCACAAAACAAAATAAATTATATAGATAACAATTAAATTATAAAATTAACATTACGTAGAAGTCATACATACAAATATTCGATCAATATATGTCTTCCTTGTGATGAATAGTAAATTATTATCAATTTCATAATAGACATCACACTTACAAATAGTAAAAGAGAATAAACGTATTTGTTGTTTAACCTTTACATAGAAAACTAAGACTACAAAATTCTAAAATAATTTGTAATACCTTTGTTGTGTTCAACCATCTTTAACATCAATATACATCACACTTACAAATAGTAAAAGAGAATAAACGTATTTTTTGTTTAACTTTTACATAGAAAACTAAAACTACAAAATTGTAAAATAATTTGTAATAACTTTCTTTTATTCCACCATCTTTAACATCAACTCAATGAATTTGATCATTCACTACAAAAAAAATTGTGTTTAGCAATAAAATTTACTGACAAACCAAATTTCATCACTATGTAGAGACGGATTAGCAACGGAACATTTAATTTGCTCGCAGACATTGCAGTCCAATTTTTTGATATGTTCTTAGCAACGAATCAGTGACAGAATTTGATTTTCGTCACTAAATAATAGCGGAAAAAATTGGCGCCCAAATTTAGTGACGGATTAGCAACGAATTTTTTGGTCGCTATGTTAATTATTTCGTAACAACGGATTTAGCAACAAACTTTCGTCGGTGCCCTTCATTTTTTTAAAATAAAAATAAAAATTTTATTTAGCGACCAACTATGCCGTCGTAAAATATTAATTATAGTTTTCTAATTAATTATTTTTTCTATAGAAAAGGGGGGCTCTAGGATTTTATTCATTTCCACCCGCCCCCCATCTCTTCCTCTCTAAAATGAGATACTTTTTCCTCTATACTGATATGCCTCTCCATTTCTAGATCAAAATTCTTCACTACTCTTGCTTCACTTGTCTTCCTTTTTACTGAATCTGCGTCCAATCTTCAAGTTCTTGGATACGTGCTTCCAATTTTACCTCTATTCAACTGATTAATTCCATTTGCATGTAATTTCTAAACTGATCTGCAAGGAAAGATTCTTGATTCGCGACTACTTTCTTTTGGCTTTGATGGAACCAGCTATTTGAGGTATTTTCCTCTTTCTGTTCTTCGTAAGTGCTGTTTGATGTGTGACACTACTACCCTGTCTTGGCCTTTATTTGCCATTTAATCCGTCCAGTGAGGTGGTTTAGGAAGAAGGGCATCAACTAATAATGTATAAAGTTTGACTTCTCATAAAGAATCAACAACTTTGATTTATTGAGTCATCCTGCTGGTTTTTAATCCCCCGCTACATGTTGAAATATTTCTATAATGGGTTGTGTTATTTTAAGCTTACTTCAACAAGATCTTGTCTATTTGTATGTTCTGTGAAGTAGAGCTATCCTCTGAGGCATTTAACTTTGCCTAGTCCTATGGTAGAAATTCATCTTTGGTAGTTGGAATATGCTTTAGCACTTTTGAGTATTTATTCATCCGGGGAGGGAAAGATTAGCTTCTTCACATTGTAAGTCTAAAAGCATGCTAGAGGATTGTTTGGATACTGATACAAAAGCATCATAATAATTTCTTTGGACTATGGCTAGTGAAGTAATGTAAACTTTTGTCTTATGTGGTCGGTTTATTAGTTGAATGGCAAAGTTAGAAGTTGAAACTGAATTGTTTTGAAATATACACTTGTCCTTTATGTATCGGGTATCAATGTGTATGGTTTGAATCATATGTATCAATTTCGTAATTAAAGTTAAACAAGTAGTTTTCTTCTTAGGGTAGTCTCTAGCAACCAATGCCTCCATAGTGATGCATTAACTTCTTCTCTAATTATAAGAGGAGCTTTTTGAATCCTTAAGTTAGTCCTGCAATTGTATGAAAATTTAGAGGTACTTCACAAAACACATAATAAAATTATCCAACTGTACTTAAGATAAAAAGTTATTCCATATTATTTAGCCATCATATGTACATCATATGTTATTTATCCAACTGTACTGAAGAAAAAAAAGTTATTCCATAATACTTCTATATTCCACGGAAGCTCTAAAATATATAAGAGAAATAGTTTTAACCAATAAACCGATAACCGATTCTTTACAAATATTTTGTATATACATCAATGTTGCTTGGATTCTGCAAAAATGTTAACGGGGTGTGTCATATATTCAAATACTTATTTGATACACTTATCTTTCAGGTGTCTTTTTACTGGAATTGGTGTAGTGCAGTTGTAGATTGATGGTAAAATAAGTGGAGTATTGTATTCAATCAGATGTGTTTTAAAACTTTCTTTCGACTTTTTAATTTTTCTTGGTAAGCTTGTTGGCTTCTCGATTATGTTTGTAACTTAAAATAAAAGTATGTATCACTTTTATCTTATTTTAAAGGTAAACTAGTTTTGTTTTCTACTTTAAGAGCATAAGTTTGAATAATTTAGTGAAACTATTTAACTGTCAATTGATCAACTTAATTATGCTTTCTTTGCTAAGTAGCTCTTTATATAGAGCCTGATCATACATTATCGTATTTGTTAATAAACATTTCCAACAAGGTTAATTATTAATTAAGACTAATTGTCGTGTTTCTTATTAAGCTGGTTAATTAGCACTGATTATCCTTTTTTTTTAATTTCAACCTTAATAGGAACATGAATAATCTAGAGCGTAGTTGGATGTATGAGAGGTTAGATGGCCAAGGGGGTTTATACTCTAGATTTGTAACCGGGGTGGATGAATTTATTCAATTTGCATGTTCTCAACCAAATCGTTTGAGTGGTGACAAAGTTAGATATCTATGTGCAAAATGTCAGAACTATAAATTCATGGATATTGAAACTGTTAAATGTCACCTTTATCAATCTGGATTTATTGAGAACTATTTTATTTGGAAGCATCAAGGGGAAAGAGATGATATAAGTGGGACTTCTTATGGTAATGCATTACATAGTAGTGGTCAACCAATATTCGAAGAGAATCCATACCGACAAATGATTTTGGATGCATCTGGTCTCAACTTTTCTCAGGGTTCAAGCTAGCAATCTTATAGAAATAGTGAACCCGAGTCATCTCATCCTTTTCAACATTCAATGGAGGAATATCCTAATCCTATTTCCAAAAAAAATTATGATTTGTTAGATGCTGCTGATGCAGAATTATATCCTGGCTCATCCCTCTCTCAACTTGCAGTTGTCTCTCGAATGTTGAATATTAAAATGGAGAACAATATGTCACAGAGAGGCTATAACCAAATGATGCAATTGCTTAAGGAGTCTTTACCTAAAGATAACATCGTGCTTGATAACTATTATCAGACGAAGAAGTTAGTGCGTAGCTAGAGTTTGCCAGTTGAAAAGATTAATTGTTGTGAATCAAGATGTATGTTGTATTGGGGTGATGATGATGAACACCTTACATCTTGTAAATTTTGTAGCAAGCCAAGGTATAAGCGTTATGTTGAATCTCGTAAGAGGAAATTGGTCTCTTACAAGAGAATGTATTATTTTCCTTTGATTCTGAGATTGCAAAGATTATATGCATCTCATGCTATAGCTGCTGACATGAGATGGAATCATGAGCATAAAAAAGAGAATGGTGTGATGCGTCATCCATCAGATTCTGAGGCTTGGAAGCACTTCAATGAAAGTCATTCCTTTTTTGCCGTTGAACCAAGAAATGTCAGGTTGGGGTTATGTACAGATGGTTTTCAACCATTCAGTCAATCTGGAAGAAAATATTCTTCGTGGCCAGTGATTGTTACTCCATACAATTTACCTCCAGGAATGTGCATGAAAGAGGCTTATATGTTCTTAACTATCATTGTTCCAGGTCCCACCAATCCCAAACATAAAATTGATGCTTATCTACAACCCCTAATTAAGGAGTTGACCTTGTTGCGGGAGACAGGTGTGGAAGCATTTGACATCTCAAAAAGGAAAAACTTTCAATTAAGGGCAACTTTGATGTGGACAATTAGTGACTTTCCTGCATATTCTATGTTATCGGGATGGAGTACTGTAGGTAAATTAGCATGTCCTTATTGTATGGAGTAAACACAATCTTTTAGATTGCAGCATGAAAGAAAACAATCCTAGTTTGATTGCCACAGAATATTCCTTGACCAGCACCACCCATTTAGGAGAGATCGAAAGAACTTTCTTAAAGGCCAGACTGTCAGAAGACCTCCCCCAACAAATAGAATAGGAGAGGAAATATGGACCAGATTTGTAATTTATGGATAAGAAATGTAACAAAGCTAGATGCAAAACAAGTTAATAAAATAATATGTAAGAAATGTGGGTGGAAAAAGCGAAGCATCTTTTGGGATTTGTCATACTGGAGTTCTAATATGATTCAACATAATTTTGATGTTATGCATATTGAGAAAAACTTCTTTGATAATGTATTTAACATTGTTCTTAATTTTGATGACAAAACTAAAGATAATCCACAGTCATGGTTAGATACGGCAAAATATTGTGATCGACCTCAATTAGGAAAGGATAGTAATGGCCAATATCAAAAAGTTGTCTATACATTAGACAAAGAAGCAAGAGTGATCTTTAATTGGGTGAAATGCTTAAAGTTTCCAGATGGGTATGTTTCAAATTTGGGTAGGTTGCCAGACACAAATGCGAAAAGATTATTTGGAATGAAGAGTCACGATTGTCATGTGTTCATGCAACGACTAATGCCTATTGCTTTTTGTAAACTACTTCCTAGTAATGTGTGGCAGGCACTTATAGAATTGAGCTTATTTTTTAAGGATCTTACTTCGACCACTCTACGAGTGATGATATGGTGCGATTAGAGAGAGATATTCCATAAATTTTGTGCAAGTTGGAACGTATATTTCCTCCTGGGTTCTTTGACTCAATGGAACATCTTCCTGTGCACCTTTCATATGAAGCAAGGGTTGCTGAACCTGTGCAATATCGATGGATGTATCCTTTTGAAAGGTAAATATGTAGCTCTATGTCAAACTTGTGACGGTTAATTAATACATAATCTTCCAAAACATAATGTTACATCTTTTTCTGTATATAGGTATTTGGGAACTCTTAAAAAGATGATTGGGAATAAAGCTAGTGTTGAGGGTTCCATTTGTGAAGCGTACTTGATAATGGAGTCAACACAACTATTTTCTCATTATTTTGAACCTCATGCCATGTCAAAAAAGCATAATATGAATCGTAATGACGATGGTGGTGTTGTGGAAGATCTTAAAGGAAATTTTTCAATATTCTCCCATCCAGGTCGACATTGGGGAGAAGCAAAGAAAAGAGATTTAACCTTAGATGAAATCAAGGCGGCTCAAACTTATATTTTACTAAATTGTGAGGAGGTTGAGCCATTTGTGAGGTAACCAAATTCTCTTAATTAATAATAGTAAAATCTATTCTTATATCGTGACTTCTCATATATAAATTAATTTGTTGCAATGAAGTATGTACCTGCAACTTTTGGAAGAAGACTTTTCGAATCTCTCTCAAAGCGAAATAGACGAGAGCCTTGAAGAAAATTTCGTTATATGGTTCAAGGAATATTTAAGATTTAAATAAATATTAACTTTCATATAATGATGCATATACTTAAATTGGCTTCTCATGTTTAACTAGATCTTTGCTTTTTTTTAAATAGGCTCAGTGCAATCCCATTGAAAATGAATACTTGCATAGTCTTGCTCGTGGACCATTAATAGGAGCTACATCCCATTCAGTTTATTTTGTTAACGGATATAAATTTCACACGGAATATCATGGTAGCATGAGATCAACAATGAATAGTGGAGTTTGTATCTCGGATCCAAATTTTAAGGATTATTATGGGCGAATAAAAGAGATCATACAAGTGGAATACCGTGAAGCACCTTTAAAGCAAACTGTGTTATTCAAATGCGAATGGTTTGACCCAACAATAGATGTCGGTGTTAAGAAGCATGATCGGTACAAATTGGTTGATATTAACCATCGTCGTCGATATAAAAAGTATGGGCCTTTTATTCTTGCAATGCAAGCAACGCAAGTTTGTTATGTATCTTATCCAAGAAAGAAAAAGGACAAAGAAGATTGGCTAGCTGTATTGAAGGTCAAACCTTGAAATGTTATTAAATTACCAGTTGAGAAAGTTGTGATAACTTCAGAACTGAATGTTCCTTTTCAAGTTGAAGAAGTTGAAGTCTATGAGATAGATATGTCTGTTTCTGTAGATGAAGATATTCTATTTCATGATCCAAATAGGGGTGTACTTGAAATGAATGAACCTCTTAATGATGGTTTATTTGAAGAGCATCATGAAATTCAAGATGGATGTACAGAAGAAGAATATGAAACTGAGGAAACAGAGGAGGAGGATGAAGAGGAAGAGTTTGAAGAAGACATAGATAGTGAATAGAAATTGACAAATATCTGCTATTTTAGCTTTGTTGTATTTTGTTTTTACTAAGAAACAACGGAATCTGCTATTTTAGCTTTGTTGTAGTTTGTTTTTAGTTCAAAACATAGACTGTGCCAAGTGCTTCAAAAAAATGTGTTATTTTAGCTTTTTTGTATGTTGTTTTTACTAATTTTTCCCTAAGATATCATTACTTTATAAGTTTTTGGTTTCCTTTTAATAATCTGCTAATTTTTCATATTGCATCATTTTAATTTGATTTTTAATAGTGATAATCTAATGACACCGTTATTTTTTCAGATATGACTCGAGATGGATATCGTACCAGCAAGTCCATAGGCAGGAGTAAGGCTGCTAATCATGCAAAAATTCCTTCTATTCCAGCTCCAGTGACCGAACAGGATGATACAAGTTCCATTCCGATCATGCCACCCGATCAAACACCGATCATTCCTGAGATATCTCCTATTTCACCTAACCAAAGTAGCCCAACAGGACAGAATATGAATGCTCAAAGAAACACAGCAGCTGAGGCAATATCTAGTCAGAGAAATGTATCTGCTTCAGGAGATTCTAGTCGTAACAATAGCCCAGGCCTTATTTTTTTTACTTTTTCAGGGTTAGTACCTACTACTTATATGTTTACTATTTTTGTACATAGATGTTGTGTAGTGTTATTGATTTTGAATTTGATGTTGTACAGGTTGGAACCATCTTCCAAATGCTCCAGTTCCATTACATTGTCTTTCAAAAGTGAAGTTGATCCTAATGGGATCAACTGGAAAGGTATTTCACAAGATGTCAAAGATGGTTATTTTGGAGAATTTAAGGTATGTTTTTTAAGATCATAATCAATAGAAGTTGTTTGAGTTTGCAGCTAACACTTAATTATATTACTTTAAACTGAATTTCAGAAGAATTTCTATTGGGATGCTTCCGTTAGTGAAGTTCTGGTGAAGCAACAATAAATGAAGAAGGCTGCATTATGCTACAAGAATTTCATTTCCAATATAAAGAAGCATAGAGCTACAGTTCAATCGGAATTTGTAAATGACCATGTGTGGGAAAAGTGGATGGAACTTTGGTAAAGTGATGACTATGTTAACAAGTCCGAGATAAATTCAAAGAATCGTTGTGGTGGACATGAAGTAGCTGCTGGGACACACACTGGTGGTTCTATCACAGCTGGAGAGCACCGAAAAAAACTTGTAAGTATATATTTCATGAAAATTGTTCATCAACCCGGAAAGTTATTTTGTTTGGGCCGCTGCTATGTTCTTTTGGCTGTTGACATGCTAGTTTTTTCAATTTATTTTGGCACTATATGTGATGCTCTGATATGCTGCTACGTACCTTAAAATAGATAATTATTTTTAAGTCGTTACTTCGTTGTTTTAGTAGCTATGGTTATGTCTAAAGTGCGTAGCAAGCAGCTGGTAGTGGTGCTACCTTGTTTGGGATGCAAAACAAGGATATTAAGGCAAATATTTTAACCCTAAAATATCTTCCTTAATATCCTTTACTTCTATTTAAATGCTATCTACTATTTATATTAATGATGTTTCTTCAATCATCAACTTTTTTTTATTAATTCTATCGGCAGATCTTTTCAATGAAACATATCCTCATTTTGTTCCTAACTGTACTTCATGGTTCCAACCAATAACGTAGCTAATGTAATCTCACCGTGTGCGTGAGGGTAGTGTATTTACAATCTTACCTCTATCTATCTTGCAATAAAAAGAGTATTTTCTCTATGGAACATATCTGCTATTTTCTATTATTGCAGTTGTTGTTGGTTTTATGCAACTTTTCCAGCAAGCAGCTATTTTCCAGAACTGCAACATACTGCCCAAGAAATCAATAGTTGCTGTTTTCCAGAACTGCAGCAGCTGTTTTCTACATGTACATTCTTATTTGTTACACTAATAGTTGTTGAAAATTGTTACTGTTGTTGTTTTCTGTTATTGCAGCTGTTGCTGGTTTTATACTATTTTTTCAGCAAGCAGTTGTTGTAGTTTCTCTTGTTTTTCCTCTTTGTTTTGCAACAATTCTTTCCTGCTACTCTCTTCTTTTTCCTCTTTATTTTGCTGCTATACCAACATATTTGGTGACATTTTTTGCTTAGAATAGGGAAAAGAAACTTGGTGGTGTGTCATGATTCTCTTTTGATATACTGCTAATGTACGTTGGTCTCATTCTAAATACCTGAAAATTCTATTTAGGCTCTTAAAATAGGTCGAGATTCAACTCCAAGTGAGTTACATTTGCACGTTCATACACATAATCATGATGAAAAATCTTTTGTTGGTGAGCGTTCCCGACTTCTACATGTAAGTCCATAACTTACATCTAACGATATGATACTCATCTCTTATTTTTCTTTTGTGTTGACATGAACTTGAGTCTATTTTAATAACTTCACTTGTTACAGGAAAGGTATGAAGAAATTATACGGAAAAAAGTACAATGTAAATCTGAAATAGATCAATTGGAGACATATTATGAAGCTATGGGAGGAAAAAAGAAGAAAAGATTGTTTGGTCTTGGATCTGAAGCTACAAGTTACTTTGGTAAAAAATTATGTGCCTGCAATGCTTCCACATCATCAGTACCACCTTCGATTTCTTTACCGACAACAAATATGGAGGAGTTGGTGAAGCAATTGATTTCGGCCCTTACTACTCATTTTCTTCCGATAGTTATTGATCGTGTTGGTGGTACTAGGGTACAAGATGGGGTCGTGCTTGATCCTCCTCCTACTGATGATAATGATGACGACGTTGATTCGTAGCTTCATATTATTTGTAGTCCATGATCTTGCACTAATTTTTGATAGACTATTTTGACATTAGTTTATGTTTGATAAAATACTTGAAATTGTGGGTGTTGGACACAATTGTTGTGAATTTTGCTATCTATTTGAATGTTGGATATTTAATCATTTTATAATTTACGTGTTTCAACTATTTTCTTATAAAATTATTAGCGACAAAAATTAGTGACTAACTTTTGTCGTTGCTACTGAAAAACTTTAGGGACGGATTAATTTAGTTGCTAAAGACGGCTGTAATTAGAGACAAAAAATTAGTGACTAACATCAGTCGTAGCTACTGAAAAACTTTAGCGATGGATAAATTTGGTTGCTAAATAAGTAGATCAAATTATGTTGCAACGGATCAATGATAAAATATTCTGTCATAAATTAAGCCACGACCAAAATGAATTTTGGAAATAGCAATGCTATAGCAACGGAAATGTACGTTAGTAATATCAACAATCAAATTGTTTCGTCGCTAATTGG
Source organism: Capsicum annuum (assembly GCF_002878395.1). Classification (NCBI taxonomy): domain Eukaryota; kingdom Viridiplantae; phylum Streptophyta; class Magnoliopsida; order Solanales; family Solanaceae; genus Capsicum; species Capsicum annuum. The sequence goes on along the minus strand of NC_061120.1, from coordinate 25,336,191 downwards.
TCACAAATTTTGGGACGAAATTTAATTTTTTATTGCTATGAGGTTTGCAACGAGCAATATAGCGACAGAACAAATTTCTTTGCTATTCCATCGCTATTTTTATTTAGCGACGGATTTTCATATGATAGCGACGAATATGGCGTGTAGCTAAATACTATTTTTTTTTGTAGTGGTTTATGGAAAGGACAAATGATATCAAAAGATCATGAAATGCACTCTATTTATAAGGAAAAGTTACATTACATGCATATTCATTTAAAAGCATATTGGAAAATGAAAAGTCAAAGATAAAAAAAAACTTAAAAATTAATTAAAGAGTAATGGTGTTTTAAAGAAATTTTAAGACATTTAAACACTTACATTGAAGTATAGGAATAAATGGACGAGTAGTAATTGTAATATTCATTTTTGTGCAATAAAAAAGTAAAAAAATAAAAAATTATTAAAAAATCCACAAAAAAAATAAATAGCAATGGAGATCATAGAGAGGTGCCACATCACCTCCTCTATTTTTCTCCTTTATATATATATGTGTGTGTGTGTGTGTGTGTGTATGTATGTATGTATGTATATATATATATATTATATTGATGGGGAAAGAGCCAATTTCAACACTATTCGACATGGGACAACTTTATCCTCCCTTTTGTTTTTGGCTAGAATGCCCTCATCATTAGTCACACAGCTGAAGAATGCCTTTTTTGTATCGATTGCTCTTTCTCGAATGAAAAAGGATCAATTTTGTCTCTGACTTGAATGCAAATTTTTAGTGTATTCCTTTTGAGGAAAAAGAGAAGATGAGGTTAATGTTTACTTTATGTTGTCACTTTCTGTTACTATGAAATAATAACTTTAATTTCTTGTATTAGTATGCCTTTAAAGAATTTGATTTATGAAATTTGGTAAACATTTTTCTCTATATTTTTCACTCCCGAAGTGATATATTTAAGTGTATTTTGGTCATGTTGTCATTATATCATGCAAGATTTTTTTCCAAGAATGCTTGACTTGATAGCCTCTGCCTTTTTTTCGCCTTGTAGGTATTATGAACTAGGACTTGATGATCCTCTTTATTCTGGCAGGTTTTATAATTGTTGTGGAGCCGAAGATCCTATAATATGTGCATTTCGAAAGTCACTCGTCTAAGTTCTATTTATTTTCTTAGAGTAGATTTCTTTTATGCTATGTATAATCTATCAATAAATCTTTTACAGTTTTATATCCTTTTAAGAGCTATGTATTATTTTGTTAGAGCAACTTTCTTTTATATTATGTGTAGTCCATTAATTGATTGTATTTCTCTTTATCCCAATTTCATTAAAACTTTTATTGTAGATAAAAAGAAGATTGCTACTATGATAGTTTTCTTGTACTCATCTCACTATGGGTATGAGACATACCTACCATATAGCAATAGAAAAAAATCTTACTAGCCAAAATATAATTTAAATTGCATAATTTTTTATATTTTTAATTTATAAAATTTCATCTTCAACCGCTCCAACACTTTTAGTTAACAATTTGGTTGTCCTACTTTTTCGTTACATGTAACAATTAGTTTTTTTTCCTGCTTTCTTAAGGTTCGATTGACATACAAATGAAGTAGGATATTGATATGATAAGAGTCTAACTATTGTTCTTTAAAATTCTTTCAAGAAAAATTATTTGTATGCATAAGAAAAAGAATTGTCATTGAACATTTTTATGCAAAATTAAATAATTGGGGGTTCTAAATATAAAAGAGTTTAGAGTTATGAATTTTATTAATATTAATTAAGACTGTAATTTATTATGAACATAAAGAGATGTGAGTTGTGAAAATGATTTTAAAAATAAAATAATAAAAAAATAAAAGAAAAACTCCAAAAAAATGAGAAAAAGGATAAATAGGAGCCTTGGCCGAAGAGACACATCACCTTGTCTTGATTCTTCTTTATTATATATAGATATAGATTTACCATATAACATTTTCAAAAGTTTATATTTATTTAGATAACTTTTTTCTATTTTATTCGTTGGTGAGGTCTACTTTTTTTGCGCATGTCTAGACCAGAGTTTTTATTTTCTGAAGTAGAAACAAGGGAAGGAGGCAAACGTATACATGTGCTACTTAAGAAAGTATCTATGTATCATTCCACAATTATGTAGGTCAACTTTAATAAATCTTCTGATAAAATATGAGAATGTAACATTAGTTTGTAATTTTCAAATGACATTTTAATTCGTAAGAAATTTGTTTATTGTATGTAGAATTGTAGTTCTTGATTTTTCACATTTTATAATTTTTTTGTTAAACATTTTTAAAGATTATTACTACTTTCTATTGTCTATTGGTTTGAATCGTTCAAGCTTACAACTTAAGAAAAACAAAAGTGTTGCTGAGATAACAATAATTTCATGAAGTCGGTTGTCTCTTTTTATTTCATTTTCTTCCCCAAGAGAGGAATCTTGATTCTTCTCTCAACCTTAAATAATCACTTATCAAAAATTAAATTTTTGAAGCTGGTAATAAAAAAAATTTCTTTATTTTAGACACAGACAAAGTTATGCGGCACCTCTCTGTGATAAAAAATGTGAGTTATATTTTTTTACTAATAGTTTGATATTTTTCTTCACTTATGATGAGCTATGTATTAAAAGAAAGTTACTTCTTAAAATAATTACTTTGTATTAACTATCATTTACTATGTTTTTCATTATTTAATAACCTTTAAGAATTTTAGCTTATTAAAAACCCATTAAAATTGACTAATAATTAATAAATTAAAATGAAAAAGACATTCCACAAAATGAAAGATGAAACTCCAATTTGCTAAACCTTTCGTTTTCTAAAATTGCATATATGTAGGGAAGTAAAGAAACACAAACACATACGCGCACACACAACACACACACACACACAAAAGTATTAACGATAAATAATTTAAAGAGAAATAAAACGGATAAGATAAGATAAGATAAAAAGAGAATACGAAATCCATATAATTAGTGTTATATATACAAATAATAAACAAGTTTGAAACTTATTAAAAATATACATGGAAATAAATCCAATATTGTTTCACTTAGAATATATTACATAAAAATTAAATATTTTAGAAGAGTGTAAATACGCAAGTGACAAAAATTTACAGAAAAATGCATGTATATACTTAAGAGTGTGTATAATTGGTTAGAGTTTGAAATAATTGAAAATTAAAAAGATCTCTTAAGAAATTTTCAGCACTCAAAAATCTAATTAATTTGCGCAAAGCATAGATAAATTCACTAGTTATAATACTAAAGAAGATCTGACACAGTAAACATAGAGTCCGACTTGTCTTCTACAAATATTTTTTTTCTTTATAATTTAAACATTAAAAAATAAGAATAATTATAACTTCCCTATAATAAATTTTAAAGTATATGCTTGTGTAAAAAAAAATTCACCAACAATGAATACTAGTTAAACTCATTTTAAAAAGTTCATATAAATTCATAGATATTCAATAACTTCTGTTCATATAGTCTTTATGAACCTGTTTACAGTAATGTATATTAACTTAAATTCAAAGTTGTTGCAACAATTCATAAATTTTAAATATAGAATTCACCTCTTAGACTTTTCATCCCCTCTTAACTTAATACCTAACTTGGTTAGCATTATTAAACACCCTATTATTGATGTTTTATATATTATACAATATAAGAATCAATATATTATTTTATGTCAGATAAAATGTGAAATATGAAAATCATTTTAGCAAAACATCTAAAACTGAGTAATTAAAATCCAAAAACCTATCAAATAAATCTTAATTCTCACTCATCAATTTCTATATTATATTTATCATTTACTTCCTCCATTCCTTTTTATTTTTAATATTTGAGTTGGACACATCCTTTAATAAATCTCTTACTCCTATAAAATTAAAATTAATTTTATCAATATACTTGTAATTAAATTTTATACCTTTTTTAAATCAATAATGATTACATTTATTAAACAAAGGTTTAATCAGGATATTTTAATCAAATTATTCTTAAAAGGTGAAAGGAGCACTTAAACAGGAATATAAAAACAACTCAAATGGAGCAAATAAAATGAAATGAAATGAGTACCATATAAGCTATCCATAAACTACCTAACTAGGGTGTGTTTCTTGGTTTGTCAAATTTTTTTAAAAATATTTTTTAGAAAAATAAGTTTCTTGAAATTGAAGAAATGCTTCTAATGTAAATAGAGAAAACAAGTTTTGCAGGTGATAATTCATATAAATTATATTCTCCTCACCCTCCAACACATCTCATCCTCAACTCCACTCCTCATAGCTCCCATCTCCACCACCCCACACTCTTACCCCTTCACCTCTACCTATCATAATATTTATCCAAATTATATATAAATGCTTTTAAGCAGGGGCAACTCAAGTAATTTGATGGCCAAAGGTGTCAAAATCAAATGAACACCTTTAATTTTTAAGAAAAAAATTATTTTTTAAACAGGTCTAAATTTAAAAATTATATATTCATTCGCTTCTTATAATTCTCTTTTTAGTTAGTAAATTAATCAATCATTTGATTTTCTTGAGATATAGTAATCCAGACATATCAAATTTCTAATAATTTTATCTTAAATACTCCTTCCGTCTCAAATTATTCGTCCCAAATTTTCTAATTAGATTTCTCATTTTACTTATCTTTTCTCATTAATTAAGAAGAGAAAAATTATTTTTTCACGTTTTATCCTTTGCATTAATTATTTTTTCTTTAAATTAAAATGTAAACATCATTTAATAGGGGTACTATGGTCAACTAGCTATGTTATTAATTATTTTCCTTAATCAATGTGTCATCTCAATTTGAAACGGATAATTTGAGACGGAGGGATTAAAACATTTATTTTTCTACAAATAATATCTATTATTACTAAGAAAATGAGGTCCCTTAAATTTGGGGCCTAAGACGGTCACCTTTTTTTTTTTCAAAAGGATAGAGCTGCCCTGCTTTTAAGATGACATTTTTTACTTATATACGGAACATGAAAAATTAAATAAAACCCTCACTTATTTTATTAAAATTCTTTTAACGAAAAAACATTTTCTTTTGTGTCGAACACACCCGAATGGCATAAATTTTTGAGTGTAAACACAAAAATAACTTGACATACAAGTTTGTGTAGATTAACATCTTCAGTCAGTCACCAACATGGGTTGTAGTGCAGTGGATGAGGCTGCTCCACCCTTAACCAGAGGTCAAGGGTTCAACCCTAGGTATAGAGAAAACTCTGTTGGGAGCGTTGCCACCTGAATGGGCCTTGCAAAGCGCGATCCGAATTAATCGGGGCTTCAATGCAGGCACCGAACATCGGTAGGGTGGGTATTCGATATTCGATTCGGTATTCTCAAAGTTCGAGTTTGGTAATTCGGTAATCGATATTTGAACATGGATACCACATACCATACTTATAAACATCGGTTCGGTAATTCGGTAATCAGTAAGTTAAGTAGCCGTTTGGCCATGAAAACTAAAATTTTTCGAAGTTGGAGTTGAAGTTGAGTTGGAGTTGTGTCTGTCCATGTCTTTTTTGAAAAAAAAATTTGACTTTTGAAAAACTTTTTTAAATATGATTTTATGCCCTAACTTTTACAAACTATCGAAATCACCCAACTAAAATTTACCTACTAATAAAAAAAGAACACAATTAGCCACTATTATAAAAATAATTACATATACATGACCATATTTAATGAATTTCAATTATGACATTTATAATATTTACATTAATAGCCGTTTTCTCATATTTGAAAATTTTAAATATGAATGTTATATTAACAGATCATTGTTTCCTGACTTTTAGTTAACAAATATTATCTTTCAAATAAATTTATTTTTTTAGGAATTTATTTAATTTATTTCCTTCATTTTCGTTCCTAAAAAATAGGAAATGATGAGTTGTTATTAAATTTTAGGGTGCCGCTAATTTATTTCTTTAGTTTTCTTATACATGAAAGATTTTACTATGTGTGAATAAATTATTTCTATGTAAAACATGCTTTGCATATTTATGGTATATTATATCATATACCATAAATATATAAATATGCTTAGTATGTTTCTTTATACTTTGTATTTTTTATATA
>NC_061120.1:25329368-25329969 GCF_002878395.1 Capsicum annuum | reverse complement strand
ATACATGGTATAAACTTTATATGTAACATACTTTGTATATTTATATTATAAATATGCTTAGTATGTTTCTTAATACTTTGTATATATATATGTGTGTGTATATGATATATACATGATATAAACTTTATATATATAACATACTTTGTACATTTCTATTATAAATATAATACTTTATATATTTATGGGTATAAATATAATATTTTATATATTTATGAGTATAAATATAATACTTTATATATTTATGGGTATAAATATAATTAACAGTAAAATAATGTCTTAAATAAGGGAGAAAATTAAATAAGGGATAAAAATAATGATAAGAGAGAAAAAGAGATATACATTAATTAGGATAACATTAAGTTTGAAATTATAATTATCGTATTCTCTAAAATTGCTATATACGTAATATTGAAAAAGTAATGTTATAAGGAGAGTTTTATGTAAAAAATTAAAAGATTAGGGTTATATGTAATAATAATTAAAGTTGGAATTGGAGTTAGAAAATTGTGAAAATAACAAAAACTTGTTTTCCCTTTTCAGAAAAATTTTTCGAAATTATTTTTTGAATTTTCATGGCCAAACACCACAATTTCTAACTCCG